>NC_080173.1:24787823-24869302 GCF_950295315.1 Erinaceus europaeus | reverse complement strand
AACCTTAAACTATGTAGTCACTATAATTAGACTATATTCAATCTTCAGAACAACCATCTATTGTGCCCATTTGACAGATAAGCAAACTGAATTTATTTATTTATTTATTTTCTTTTGTTGCCTTTGTTGTTTTATTGTTGTAATTATTATTGTTGTTGTTATTGATACCATCGTTGTTGGACAGGACAGAGAGAAATGGAGAGGGGAGGAGAAAACAGAGGCAGAGAGAAAGATAGACACATGCAGACCTGCTTCACCACCTGTGAAGTGTCTCCCCTGTAAGTGGGGAGCCGGGGGCTCAAACCGGGATCCTTCCACTGGTCCTTGTGCTTTGTACCATGTGCACTTAACCTGCTTTGCAACTGCCTGACTCCCAGCAAACTGAAATTTAGAGAGGTAAGGTCCCATCACTATAGACAACTCAGATTTTAACCAAGGAGGTAGGGCTCCAGTTTTTACATGCAGAGTTACCCAACAAGAAAGAAGAGAGGAAAAAGAAGACCGTGGATAGATTAATTGAGAAATGTGGGTTTTTAGAACAATCAGCAAATATTTGGAACCAAGCAACTTTTGGAGGAGAAGCAAAGTGCATGGAACCACCAAACACAGGCACAGATAAACTAAAATGCCAAAGGGATACAAGTTCATGAGGGACCTAGGGAAACAGATGCCACATTCATGTTTGGACAATAGGGGAGAGTTTATTCTGGTTCTGCTTCTGGGATCCTTCTGTTACATTGCTTGACGTTGTGGTCTATTTACATGATCTTTCTGTTACATTGGTTTGGTCTCACTCCCCCCACCTCTGGGAGATTTGGTTTAGCCTTTGTTAGTTTAGCGCTTCTTGCTTCTCCCTGCCCCCTATCCTAGGTACTTCCGGAGTTCCTGACTTTGCTGCCAGAGGAGAAAGATGGAGAAGGTTAAATAAGATGTTATTGATATGTAAAGCTCTCAAATACCTTCTCATTTAGAGTCAGAACCAGCCCAGGCGTAAGATAGACTGCACGATGGTTATGCTAATGATTCTCATGCCTGAGGCTCTAGCCGTGGTTCTTTGCCTTACCATATTTTATTGCACTTAAATTGGTTAAGGAGTCTTAAAATAAAATGAAAAAGACCTTCCAAATTTATACAGATACCTACACCAATTATAATCATCAGGTTATCAATTGTGGTAAACTTCTAACCTGCTACAAGTTTTGTTTCATAAGTAAGTGAATTACAGCTGTCAAGCTCTCTACAGAAGAACAAAATTCCAGCAGCTGACCTTCCTCATGCAACGTTTCACCCCCCTGGCAATTCTTCAGTGGACATCTGCTTTGAACTGGCACTTCTATCAGACTTACTGGTACACAACTCTACAGTGGCTTCCCTTTACGCTGCTGGGTTTCTCAAAGACTGACTGCAGCCAGCTGCCTTGGGACTCTATAGTCCATACCCTCCCTCCATACTAGATAATGCCCACAGAGGCAAGAAACGCCTGTCGAGGCAAGAAATGCCCCAGAGGCAAGAGAAGCCCACAGAGTTGCCTCAGAGGCAAGAGAAGCCCACAGAGGCAGGAAATGTTCTTTAGCTGATAAGCCTTGCCCACAGAGGCAAGAAACGCCCTCCTCAGGCCTTCCCTTGGCAGCACACTGGTTCTTGTTGCTCGCTTACTTGTTCCTCCATGTTTGTGCCAGTTTCTTTTTTGAAAATTCCTGTACAATATAGGTGTCTGTTCACCCCACACTCCTGATACTATGGTCAATTAGTTAAAACGAAAAGGGGGAATTGTTGGTATGCTTCTGGTTCTGCTTCTGGGATCTCTTCTGTTACATTGCTTGACGTTATGGTCTATTTACATGATCTTTCTGTTACATTGGTTTGGTCTCACTCCCCCTGCCTCCAGGAGATTTGGTTTAGCCCTTGTTAGTTTTGCGCTTCTTCCTTCTCCCCACCCCCTACCCTAGGTACTTCCTGGGTTCCTGACACTGCCGCCGGGGGAGAAAGAGGCAGGACAGATTTGTGTGGTGATTAGATTAGATTAGTTTTTTGAACCGTTTGCTCATGAATAAAGAAATACTACTTCTCTGCTCAGCCGTGTGTCCCTGGTCTCAGCCTCCTGCCTGCGAAGCTAGCCCGGCATACTGGTGCCCCGAACTTTGACAACACCACCTAGACAGAGGATACAGGTACAGAGCATAAGAGCAGTGTCGTAAATAGCTCAGGGAGAAGGACTCAACAGCCCTAATTCTGAAGGGTTGAGGGAAAGGAGCTACTAGCAGGACCTGAGAGTTGTGCAGAGACAGTCATAGAGCCATGGAGACAACACCTGAACAAGTAGGTGACTTAAACAGGAAATCCCCACTCTTCTTCCTTTCCACTCATCTCCTACAGGGCTCTATAGTAACTGAGCCTAGATAGATACTAATGGGCAGAAGTTCCCTATGACACATAGTCAGCCAGTAGTTACAGAGAAGAGGTGAGGGGGAACAAAGTGCTCAATTCAGAAGATAAGGCAGCACTTATACTTAGTCTAGAAATAGGCACAAAGGGCTGGAGATGCAGAATGACAAGAGGCAGGAGATGATAGATAAGATAGATATATGATAGATAGACAGGTAGATAGATAGATAGATAGATAGACAGACAGACAGAGTGAGCACTAGCTGAGTTAGCAGACTGTCTTTGGCATTAAGTAGTAACTTATTCATAAAGTACATCTGACTACCCAGTAGGAGCTTCTATGACTATGATGGGGACCCGAAACCTGGGTGCAGCCCTCGGTCCACTGTGATGCAGGTTCTCTGTATGAGTGCTGTAAACTAATATGACCGTGGGGCTTTAGCAGACTGATTGAGGTTAACAGTTACTTGGGTTGCTGGCATGCTGGAAGAGGTTACTTGGGACTTGGCCATCCAACCCTCTGAGAAGTTAGGAGAACATCCAGAGATGAGAAGAGCTTCAAACCTAGAGCCACAAGAGTGACAGACCCTCATTCAAAGGCATACTTAGAGTAGAAGGATCTTCCTTCATCTCTGATCCAGGTCCCAAGGGATCAAAGGATCTTGGTGACAACTATATCCAGAAATGAAGAGTTTCTTTTCTTTTCCTTTCTCCTCTTTCCTTTTTTTCTTTCTCTTTCTCTCTCTCTCTCTCTCTCTCTTTCTTTCTTTCTTTTTTGTTAAGCAAAGTATGCCATTCTGGCAAAGGATTTTCCATGTCCCTAGAAGTTTTTGATGTATAATGAAAGGAAACGTGAAAACAAGAATAGATTCCTTATACTGAGCTGTCTTCTGCTAGACCTAGAGGTCTTGGTGAAGAGTTGTGCATTAAGTCAGGGTGCTCAGAGAGAGTGGGAGCAGACCTGTAGGGCAGCAGAGCACAGCAAAGCCAGCACAGTGGGTTCTCTGGATGGCAGGGCCTCATGTCATATGGGTCAGGGCAGAGCAGGGGATGCACCACAGCCTGGATTGGCAGTCCACAGAGAACACCATAGTTCACTGGAAATGAGGAATCAGGGCTGAGTGGTGGTGCAATCAGTAAAAGCACACATGATACCAGTATGATGACTGGAGTTTAAGCACGTGGTCTCCACCTGCAAAGAAGGGACAGGGCAGGAAGGGCGGGGAAGCTTCATGAGTGGTGGAGCAGGCTGCAGGTATGTCTCTTTCACTCTCTCCCCCACTTTCTATGCTCATTTTTTTGTATCTTTCTCTACAGGAAGCCACTGCCACATGCCTTTATTTCTATTTCTATTATTATTATTTAAATTATTTAGGAATTTATTAGGTAGAGACAGAGGGAAATTGAAAAGGAAGGGGGAGAAGTTGTCTGGCTTATAAAATTGCAGGTGAATAAAAAAAAGATGCAGTTGCGTCCCTTGGGTCAAAATGGATGGAGATGACGGTGATTATGCTTAGTGAAAACAGTAAAGGAATGAGACAGTTACCAGATAGTTCCACTTGTATGTAGAATCTAGAGAACTGATACACATGAACCTGTAAAAACAAAAACAAAACACAAAAGCAAGAAAACTGTTTCTAAGACTTGTGAGAACTCTGGTAGTTATCTTTGGGAGATGAAAAGGTAGGAACACAGAACTTTGGTGGTGGGTGTGGTGCAGAACTATACACTGTAATCTTAAAATATTGTAACCCACTATTAATCACAAAGAAAAGATGGAAAATAAATAAAATTGCAGGTGAAAACCATAGAGAGGGTATGGAAGAGAGTGAAGGATTTCTCTAATTGGCAAATGAGTGAAAGAAAGGAATTTGTTTTAATAAGTTGAAAGTAGGATTTTCTTTCTTCCTAGCCGACTGAATCCATATGGATCCCAGTCACTTTCAAAGCCAGCAACATGCAGCTCCTGACAGCTTTCAACCTGACGCTGTTGACTGGCTACAGAAGAAGGGCAAACGCTAGAAGAAGAAGTACTAGGTTGAAGAGAGAGTTAAAGAATCTTGGCTTGACAAAAAACCACAATAGTTGTGGGTCCCTAGAAACATGCCTAAAATGTATTTCCTACCTTCCTTCCACCCTAAACTCCCTAATCTCATCTACTCCATTCCTACTTTTTGGTTCCTGTTCATTAATCATTTTGTCCCACTTTATATCTTGCCACCTTTCAGCCACCAAGTTGCAGACGCTACCATGATTCCATCCTGACTTCTCTGGACATATGACTTCACCAGTGTGTCCTGGAACCTCGCCTCTCCAGAGCTCTACCCCACTAGGGAAAGATAGAGACAGGCTGGGGTTATGGATCAACCTACAACTTGCCAATTTCTAGTGGGTAAGCAATTACAGACACCCCCAACAAAATTTTGAGCCATACTCCCAGTAGGAGAGAAGTTATAGGAGGAAGAAGATAAGAGGGCTCTGAACTCCATCAGGACCCAGAGAGAGAAGAGGAAAAGGAGAGGGACATTTAGATGTAGTCATAGAGTTTTATGTAGCTTGGAAAGAAAGAGGAGATGGGACCTTTAAAAAAGGGAACAAATATATACAACTAGGTATATTTTTAGAAATAGGTAGTTGTAGAAATAACAGCTAACCCATATCTGCAACCTTAAGAGAACTGCTGTAACTTAAAATAGAGGGACTGGGGATTCAGATCATTCTGGTGGTAGGAATGGTATGGAATTATACCCCTGTTGACATGTAGTTTTGTAAGGCAATGTTAAATCACTGATAAGTAGTAAAGAAATAAATAAAAGAAACTTGGTTTGAAAGGATAACAACAGAACAGCCTGCCCCCCAAATAGCCCCATATAAAGTCGTGGACAGACTCCTATCTGATTTTCCCTGGGGAAAAATTTAGTTCCCAAATTTAACAAAATGTGCTAAATGCAGAACATGGCTTTGCTTGCTGATTTTCTTTTCCCTTATATTTCTTGCTGACAAACTCAGACTCATTGGAAATTTGCTATATGCGAGCTCTAGCTGTTGCAATAGCTTATTTAATACCCAAAGGAACTTTTAAGAACACAGGACTTTCAGATCTGCATTGTTCAATATACATTATATTATTTATATGTACTAGGATGAAACAAAATGCAAAATACAACTCCTACATCTAAGTAATTAGCTGATTATTCACATTTAGATAGAGAGGTGGAGAAGCAGAGAGGTAGCACCAAAGCTTTCTTCAATGTGGCAGGAGCTGGGTTGGAGCCTAGGTCATGAGCAGGGTAAAGCAGCACACTATCCAAGTGAGCTATTTTTCAAGCCCTGTTTTATTTTTAAAAATAAGATGTACGGGGCGGGGGGGGGGTAGTAGTGCAGCGGGTTAAGCGCAGGTGGCACAAAGCCCAAGGACTGCAGTAAGGACCCCGGTTCGAGCCCCCAGCTCACCACCTGCAGGGGAGTCGCTTCAAAGTGGTGAAGCAGGTCTGCAGGTATCTATCTTTCTCTCTGTCTTCCCATCCTCTCTCCATTTCTCTCTGCCCTATCCAACAACAACAACAACAATGATAAACAACAAGGGCAACAAAAAGGAAAAAACAGCCTCCAGGAGTAGTGCAGGAACAAATCCTAGCAATAACCCTGGAGGCAAAAATAATAATAATAATAAGATGTACGTATTAATGAGATAGATAGATAGATACAGAATCAGAGCATTACTCTGGAATATGTGATGTCTACACTTCCACTTACAAGTCAGTGCTCTGCTGTTATGTGACTTCTTGGGCCACAAGCTCCTACATTTCAAATTAGTCAAGTATCAAGCACTCAGTAGCCACAAGGCACAGTCTAGATATACAGCACACCGTATCTGCATTCTCAGAGTGGTGACAACACTGGTAGCAGAAAAGCTACCACAAGATGTCTGGCAGTGGTGCACCCAGTTGAGGGCACATGCTACCACCATATTCAAGGACAGGGGTCCATGACCCTAGTTTCCATTTGTGGGGACTGGGGTGGGGGGGCTACTTGAGTTGTGAAGCAGTGTTGTAAATGCCTCTCTTTCTCCTTCTCTATCTTCTCTCCCTCTCTCAATGTCTTTCTGTCCCAGAAGATAAAAAGAAAGAAAAAGAAGAAAAGAAATGGCTGCCAGGAATGGCAGGATTTGTCATGCAGGCGCCAAGCCTGTGCAATAACCCTGGCGGCAAAAATAAATACATGTATGCATATATAGAAAAGAAGCCACTAACTGAGCGCCTCCTAGTGGTCATTCTGGTCAGCGACTGATGATCTTACCACAGTCTCGCCACCACATATCTCACCCATGTTAGAGCAGAAGCAACTCAAACAGAGAGAAGCTAAGTAACTTTCTCACTGTCATGGTGAGTGGCAGTGTTACAGGAGTTTGATGTCAAAGGTTTGGCTCAGTCCCTAAAGTTCCAAGGGCTTATCTTCTCTGCGTGTGGGTGAAAGCAATACCAGAGACAAAAACGTTGCTGGCTATTCTGATCTAACAAAAGTGCAGTCATATGCCTTGGGGGTTATACATGTCACACCTAAGCCAGTCCCATCATCGCTTGGTCGGGTGACAATGGCCAAGTCACTATTCCTTTCTGAGTAAGTGTAAAAATGGAATGTTCAGAGCACCTGCCTTATAGAACCGTGAGGTTATAGGCAAAGCATGAAGTGCCATATCTGGAGCTCTTTAGTAAATGGCGACCTTATTATTTTCAGAGTGGATTCCTTGCTGTTGATTCTGTTGCTACACTGCAAAAATTAACCTTGTGCCTGGCAATACACATTTCCAAGTCTGGCACGCCCCCTGCTGGTCACTCTAATGTACATCACTCAACTGGTGCTCTGTCCTGAGGGGGGTCCATTAGAGGGTGCAGGGGTGATGTGGCTACAATCTCCACCCAAGCATTCAGTGTCTAAGAAAAAAATATGCATTAACACTGTAACTCCTATGAGCACTTAAAAGAGACTCTTGCTTGCTACTTTGTGGGCTCTCTGCTGCCATCCAGCCATACAGACAAGAGAAGCCACACATCCAGTCCCCATCCTCACCATCTAGGTTATGTCCTGGGTTCTAGTCACAGGCCATCTACTAGCAAGCTGCCTTTCCTTTCATGTTGGTTCCGCTTTCAGTCGAATGCTCCCACATCTGTCTCCACTTTTTACCCATCTTAAAGTACTGTTGGGGACCAGGCAGTGAGTGGCACACCTAGTTAAGTGCACACATTACCATGCATGAAGTCCAGGGTTCAAGCCCCCGATCTCCATCTGCAGGAGGGAAGCTTCAGGAGTTGTCTGCAGGTGTCTATCTTTCTCTCTCCCTCTTTTATCTTCCTATCCCCTCTCAATTTCTCTGTGTCTTACCAAATAAAAAATAGAAGGGAGAAAGAAAAAAAATGACCACTGTGAGCAGTGGGTCCATAGTGCCAGCACCAAGCACCAGAGATAACCCTGGTGGCAATAAATCAATACATAAATAAATAAAAATAAAATAGCTGGGAGTCGGACGGTAGCACAGTGGGCACAAAGTGCAGTGGGCACAAAGCACAAGGATGGGCATAAGGATCCTGGTTCGAGCCCCCAGCTCCCCACCTGTAGGGGGGGTCACTTCACAGGCGGTGAAGCGTGTCTGTCTTTCTCTCCCCCTCTCTGTCTTCCCCTCCTCTCTCCATTTCTCTATCCAACAACGATGACAACAATAATAACTACAACAATAAAACATCAAGGGCAAAAAAAGATAATAAATAAATATTAAAAAATAAAATAGTCATTTTTCTTCTCCCAAGTTAATCTAACATCTATTCATGTCCCATGTTTTCTCTGTCACCACCTATCCTCATCACACACCTGGACCACTGTATCAGCCTTGTAGCTGGCCTTCCTGCATTTTCTCCCTCTTATTCACAGCAGCCAGAACCATGATCCTGGATAGGAGCTCCTGGTTGGGGTCACTGGAACCTTCTGGGGGAGCTTTAACTGGCTACCAATATCTAGGTGCCAACCCCAGGTTAGTGCAATCAGAGCCTGTGAAAGGGGAGGTCCTGGATGACCCATTTGTGCACCAGGATGGAGACCCACTGGGCTCCCCATCAGACCACCACCACCAGCAGCCACCTAGTTCTCTGCAGGAGCTGTTGAGCATTCCTGATTCAGGTGGGTCTGAGAGCTTTCATTTCTCATCAGGCCCCTGGTGATGCTGAAACTACTGGTCTGGGTACCACACTGATGTCAATATAATGATGTCAACATAATCAATGATGTCAAGCATAACTTGTCATCACACACATAATAATCACTATATTTAAGCTGAAGATGTACCTTCTCTGTCATGATATGCCATCTATTGGCTCCTCATCTCCTTCTGTCTGCCTCTTATCTGATGCTCCCTCTGTCCAGATGACTCCTTCTCTAGCCCCTTCCTTGTCTGGCTGCCCCCTCAGTCTTAGGGCTCTCTGGAATGCCACCTTCTCACTGAGTACTTCCCTGACTGCTCTTCTCAAAGCGTGTCTCCCCTGAGATCCTCCCTGTTCTAGCTCAGCTCTCTGCTTACTTTCTTTTTGTCACTAAATGCACTTACAGTTATTCCACGTGCCTGCTCATTTACACTATATCAGCCTCTTTACCAAAATGCAAGCTGTATCAAGACAGGGGCTCTGCTCAGCACACAGCAGGTTTCTGAGTGGAGGACTGAATAGAAACCCAGTGCATGTAAGGTTTGAAAGTAATAATAATCATAATCACAAAAGCAGGAGCTCTGGTTACCTCAAGGGATTATATTTATTTATTTATGAGAGGGACAGGAGAGAGAGAAAGAACCAGACATCACTCTGGTACATGTGCTGCTGGGGACTGAACTCAGGACCTCATGCTTGAGAGACCAACGTTTTATCCACTGCGCCACCTCCAAGACCACACTCAAGGGATTATCTTGCCTTTGCTCATCTTTCCACATTCTTATAAGCCACGAAAGGTCCTGAAAAGGCAGGTGGCATTATCTTTAATTTGCAGATGGGAGGTAGAGACTTAGAGTGGCAGAGAAACTTGACTGAGGTCATAAAGCTAAAAGTGGCAATGTCAGCCAGGAACGCAGGTGGCTGGCTTTCACATTCACCTTCAGTTACGGACGAACAGGCAGGGGTGAGGGGTAGGAAGGTGGGAAGACAGAAAGAAGAAAAGGAGAAAGGAGGGCAGGAGGGGCAAAGGAAGAACTTGATGAATTCTTCCCTTGGGGCATTTTTAACTCTAAACTCAGAGCCCAGGCAAAAATAAAACTGGAGCGGAAATCAAAGAACCCTTGCCCTACTTTCTAGATCTCCAATTTTCCCAGAAGCTCTTCAGAAGTGAACGATCAAGCTCTTTTGAGATTTTGGTTTTAGTAGCCTGTTCAGTCTTTCTTTGGAAGCAAAGCAGACAGGAAATGGTAAGACAGAACCTGAACCCAGCCTCACTTCCTGCACAGCTTGGTCTTTCTTGCCTACACAGAAGCCAGCAGCACACCCTGGACTTGCTTCTGTGGCTCCTTGGCCTTGTGACTGTTTGCTGGTGCTCACGTGGGTGGCCTTGCAACTGAGGTAAGCCACTGGCCTTCCCGTTACCATGTGATGCAGAAAAGAAGCACCAGGGGAAACTCAGGTATGAACTTCCAACTTTATTCTGAGAAGAACAAGGTTATATAGCTAGTAGAACAAAGAACATTTCTCACATATGTCAGTAATCATAGGTTTCCAAAAGTCAGATACCCCTATGGTGGGGAGGGGTAGAAATGATGAGAACTAATGAGATACCAAGAGGTCAGAGCAATTAGTTTCCATGATGCAAGACATGTTAATTATCTAAAGGTATTAAGAAAAACATAGTGGTTAAACCAGCAGAGTGAGATGAAACAGAGAAGAGCAGAGCTTGATGTAGATATCAAAGGACAAGGAAATAAGGTGTGGGGGCCTCACTGCTAGGGTACTGGCAAGGCTGTGATGGAGTATGCTTATGTGTGTGATCAAAAGGTGGTGAACTTATAGTGAACATAGTGAACTCTAAGTGAACTTTCAAGCAGGAAGCCATTTGGTCTGCAGCAGGAGAATGAGTTAACTGTGAGAGGTTTCAGGCCTCTGTGAAGCTTGGGAGACCAGCAAGAGGAAACTGAGTCAGGAAAGCGTTTCCCTCCTAGCTCTATCCCTGAAAGGGAGAGACTGACAAGTGAGATGTCTTTCCAGACCTCCATCTCAAAGATGGGAGAGTTCCTCTAAGCTCTACTATGTTTTCACATAATCCCACAACTGTTAACTCAGAAAACACTACATGCTACACCAGGTAACTACCTCCCTCCCCAAACTCAATGACTTAATCTTCTCTCTAGTAAAGCACCAGATCCGTGAAGAGCATCCTCTCCTGGCTGGCAAAGGGAAAGAGCACTCATAAGTTTTATGAGCCAGCCTGCAAATGGAGTCCATCATGTCAACCACATCCACAGGTCAGAACATGTCACATGATCACACTTAGCTGCAAGGGAAACAGGAAGTAGACTCTCATTGTGGAGGTCAGGAGATAGTCTGCCAGTCTCTGCTTCAGCCCATGAGCTCTGTGGCCAGCTCCCCACTCTACTGTCTCCTCTCCTTGAGAAGAGAGTTCCTATAATCTCAGAGAAGACTAAATGGAATGGTCTCTCTGAGAGATGCAACCCTGATCCTCATTTGCAGCACAGAGGCTGAGGAGAGGACTCGCCTCCCCTGCCTTCTGAAAGGAGGCTGGAGGCTGGAGGAGTTCAAATGAAGGAAGAGGACACTAGAGGCAGAATTTGCTCAAGGCCAGTCATGACTAGGACAAGAAGAGAGTCTGGTCCACCATTTGGGTATGGTTTACAAAGTCCACCTTGACTTCAAAGCATTTTTCTGGCCAAGCAAACACTTATTGAGGATTGCAGTTTTGCATACATAGCCCTAGGTCATAGGGATATCAGTGAACAAAGAATGTGTAATTCATGCAAGCTCTACTCTCCTGTTTCCTTTTCTTGCTTTTTGATACAGAGAAAGGAGAGAAACTTTCAGCACTGCTTCATCACTTGCAAAGCTTTCCCCTTTGCAGGCTGGGGGCTAGGGGCTTGGACCCAGATCCTTATACATGATGACATGTGCACTCTACCAGGTGAGCCACTACCTGATCCTCAAACTTTTTTTTTTTTTAAATCTGATCAAGACTTTGAAAACATCTGTAACGAAAGTTTGAATTAACACAAATAACACTCAAAAGTCACAACATAAAGGAGCCTGATGAATCTTCACAACAGCCCTCTAAGTTCAATATATTTATATCCCTGCTTTACAGAGGAGGCTGAGATCTAACAGGATGAAGTCATTCATTGTCCCATTCCCACCACCCTGAGGACACAGGTTTCAGTCTGACCTCCCTGCTGCTGTCTCTACTGCGAGTGACAGTGCTGCAGGCACACTGACACAGGCACCTGGCCTCAGAATATAGGGAGGTCTGGATTCGAAGCAGTTACTGAGTCCAAGAACAGGGTGAAGCTGGGCTCACATAATTTCAGCATGACCTTGGAGCTGAGCAAGTTGTATGCACCTGGAGTAGACACTCTCTCCCTGGCCTCCAGCTCCCCTTCTATAAAAGGAAGGCACCAGCCCAGGCCCAGATGACTCCTGGGCTCCTGGGCGCCAGCACAAACAGCAGGGCGAGTAAGAAGGGCAGACACTGACATCAGCAGGTTCAGGTGCTCTGTGACTCTCTGAGCCTTCCCTTCCCCATCTGTGAATCTGGAATCAGGTCTGATTGGATCGTTTTTCTTTACCTAGTGTCTGGCAGAGCTCAGGAAATGCTGGTCACCCCCTTGACCTCCCACCTGAGTGCACATGGCAAGAACTGTGACAGCAGAAGACACATTCCCTAAAGCTTCTGCCTGCTCGAAAGCACAGGGCTCTGACCCTCTTATCTCAGGGACGCAGGGGCACCAGCAGCAAGCACTCTGTACAGAGCCTTTCCTCTGTGTCCTCACCAAGGGCAGAGTGGGTTCTAGCCCCTGTGATGTGGGGCTCCATTCTTCCAGACCCCCCCCCCCCAGTGGGCAAGTGCAAGACTTAAGGAGCAGGGTTCAGAGAAGATGAATATTACATGCCCCACCCCTCACCCCCAGCCCCACTCCCAAGGCCTCTCCAGCAAACCTCATTTCTTACAGCCACTTTAGCCTATTCCCAGGAGCCAAGCCAGCCTGGCAGGTATTTGAATAAGGCAGAAGGAGCAGAGAGGAAAGCAGTGTCTTGGAACGGTTGCCTAGTTACACAGGGGTCTGGGCCACGTGGTCTTCTCCTCTCCAGGCTGAAGGTGAGTTTGCTGAGGAAGGGCCTGGGGAGGGGCACCTGGCCCTGCGCAGCGGGGATCCAGCTCTGAGACTCAGGGCCTTCCTCCTCTGGCCCTGGTGACCACAGGCCAGGCAGCTGAACAAACTGCCCAGGTGGTCAGCCTGGCTCCCCTGCACCGAGAGGTGGAACAGTGGGAGTTGACATGCTAGCAGGTCTCCCTTTCCTCACCTTTGAAGTGAGTCTAATAACAGCACACGCCTCTCTGGGTTCTTGTAAGGATTCAGAACAGATCATGTGGAAAGAGGGCTGAGCACAGGCTTAGAACACAATGGGCAGATCAGAAGGGCTTGTGAGGGCTCCAGTCAGAGCAAGCAGCCGAGGAGGGAGGGAACAAGAGAAGTCCTGGGGATCAGGCAGTAGCGCAGCAGGTTAAGCGCACGTGGTGCAAAGTGCAAGGACCAGCATAAGGATCCCAGTTCGAGCCTCCGGCTCTCCACCTGCAGGGGAATCGCTTCACGGTGGTGAAGCAGGTCTGCAAAGGTGTCTTTCTCTCCCCCCTTTGTATTTCCCTCCTCTCTCGATTTCTCTCTGTCCTATCCAACAATGAACAACAATAATAATAACCACAACAAGGCTACCACAACAAGGGCAACAAAAGGGGAAAAAATGGCCTCCAGAAGCAGTGGATTCATGGTGCAGGCACTGAACCCCAGCAGTAACCCTGGGGACAAAACAAAAAAGAGAGAAGTCCTGAGTCAGGACCCCTACCTCATTTGAGGCCTTTGTGAAGGAAAACGTGGGTCCCCTTGTTCATAAAACAGAGGAAGGAGGGTGGAGTGGCAGCTCACCTAGACAACGCATCTGTTCTGATGTGCACACAACCCAGGTTCGAGCCTGGCCACCACTGCACTGGAAGAAACTATCTTTCCTTCTCTCTGTCTCTGTCTCTGTCTCTCTTCTTTCCCTCTCCCTCTCCCTTTCTCTCTCCCTATTTGAAAATTATCAACCTGGAGTAGTGAAGCCCAGTGTAATGACAAGATAAAACAGGAAACAGGTGATATTAGAGATACTAACCTATAATGCTGTCATCTTTGCATCTGCAGTCTCTCTAAAATTCATGCCACTGTCTGCAGAGCACAGGATCTGCTCAGACCTTTGCAGGCATCCCGAGCCTGCTGCAAAATTTAGGGCACGCCTGCACTGCTCATCTGTTGCCTCCTACTCTGAGAAATGGGGAAGCAGGAAAGTGGAGCCAGACAGGTTCCTCCCCCAACTTTTTTTTTTTAAATATTTCTTTCTTTTCTTTTCTTTCTTTCTTCCTTCCTTCCTTCCTTCCTTTCTTTCTTTTTTTTTTTTTTTTGCCTCCAGGGTTATTGCTGGGGCTCGCTGCTGGCACTACAAATCCACTACTCCTGGAGATCACTGTTTCCCCATTTTATTGGATAGGACAGAGAGAAACTGAGAGAGGAGGAGAAGGAGACAGAATGGGAGAGAGAAAGACAGACACATGCAGACCTGCTTCACCACTTGTGAAGCCACTCCCCTACAGGTGGGGAGCTGGGGGCTCGAACTGGAATCCTTGTGCTGGACCTTGTGCTTCATACTATGTGTGCTTAACTCAGTGCACCACCGCCCGGCCTCTCTGAGTGGCTCCTTTATTTCAGGTCCTTTGCCCTAGCTCATGGAGAACAGGAAGCCCTAAATATCATTACCTCCACACCAGCATGCAGGCACAAGGGCCAGATGGGGCAGAAGCTTGCCCTTTTAAGTACCAAATTCACCATGGTACTACTAGACCAGGGCAGGATGGTGGGCAGTCATGGCCTCCCCAGAGACCCATAGGAACTGTCATACACACCCCACAGTTCCTATGGGTCCCATTGTACATAGGCAATGAAAGAGACCGGAAGCACATACAGTTTCCTTCCCAAGAGTTGAGACCTGAAGTGCAGTTGCTAAAGGAGGACCAAGACCCAGACATGGAGGTCAGCAGACTGGGATATGGGAGCCCCATAAAGTCTTTGTAAAACCCCTGCAACCAGGAGCTTTGTTTATGATCCTTTTCCTCCTCTCTTGCTCCATCCTATGTCTCCACCCTTATGTTCATGTCTCCTTTTGTCCTACTGCTAACTCACATGACCGATTGTTTATTCTCTCTCCTTGAAAGCAGGCAGGGTGAGGTATAAACAAACAAAGCAAGGGCAAACATAGACGTCTTTGGGTGTGTCCAATTGCTTGAATAGGTGCACATTCTAAGTAACTTCAGGCTTTACTGAAGAACAGAAAATGGGAAGCCTCCCACAAGTTCCCTTGCCACCTCTTCATGGGTGTCTCTCTCTTTTTTTGCAAGAGGTTGAGAGACAAAGAGATAGAGAGAGAGAAAAAAAAAAGCAGAAAAAGCAGAAAGAGAGAGAGAGAGAGACTGGGAGCTCTGTTCCACCATTCCTGAACTTTAGGTCCTATAGGTTATGACCATGTGTTTGAACCCGGATCCTCACACATGATAATGTGTGTGCTCTACTAGGTACACCACCACCTGGCCCCCTTTTCATGGGTGTCTTAAAGGATTTCACTAACAGGAGGTGTCCAGAAAGCAACACAAAGTATCCTTTAAACTGGCTTTCCCTAACCTGGGCAAAGCAGGCTCTGCTGTTGTAAGACAAGGTCTGAGAGGCTCCAGCCAGACTCTGCTGGACATCCAGACCTAGTGATTCTGTCATGTGAGTCACCCTGTGTTGCTGGAAGTCCAGCAGTGTCCCTGATCTCCATCCATCAGATGACAGCAGTGACCCCTCCCTTGAGTTCTCAAGATAGCTCCAAATACCTCCAGATATTACCAGGTATCCCCAAGAAGCTGAGAACTAGCAGTCTAGAGAAAGGAATTAAACCTCTGACTCTGTGGGTTCAGATCTTAGCTCTGTTCATGAAAGGAGGGAGGGCTGTTATTTAACAGTTTTATGCTTCAAGGTTCTTTTCTTGAAAGTGAGGAAAGCAACAGTCCGTCTGTTAGAGATTAATGCGATAGTGTGTGAGAAGCATATAACACAGAGTCAGGCACAGTGTTGTGTTAGCTACTTCTCTTACCTTTGAATTGAAATTACTCCGTATTCCTCAGTCCAGTCCATCACCACCCATTGTGGATCATTTAACTTTATAAATATCTACAACAGCCACACACCCTTCTCTAATTTTACCCCAAACTACAAATATCTTTCACCACTGAGTGAAGCTTCTTACAATTCATTAAACTCTTTGATTCTTAAATCCATTGACAGAGTCCTACCCTTTTTAGGCTCTGCTCATGGCCATGAGATTGTAGACTAAGCCTTGTCCATCTCCAGAGCCTTGTCTCTTAACTAACCGATACCATTTTTGTTGCTCATTTCAATCTCCACATCTTTCCCTCCATTGCTCAAAATTACCATGATCCCTCCTATTCTAAAGCTCACAAGTATCCCAGGCCCTCTGCCTTCATTTTCAAAGCAATTGTCAAAACAGTAATTATGGGACTGTAGAGATAGCTTAATGGCTATGAATAAGACTTTCACAGAGGTTCCAAATGTCTCAGATTCAATCCCCAGCGCCACCATGAACCAGAGCTGAGCAATGCTCTGGTAAAACAAACGAACAAACACCAGCAATTGTGGGTGTGTTTTTTCCCCTCCCCAAATAACAACAGTTCACTTTCATCAATGACATACATGGAGCAGAAGGGAAAATAGTGCTGATCTTGACCACAATTCTTCCATAGCTCCTTATTACATTAGGAGGCATACAAAGAGTTGAAGCAGTTAAGCCAGGAAGGGCTGCCACATTCAGGGAGGCAGTGTGTGCACTGTACAAATACTGAGCTGAGGAACAAGTAGAGACCACAATTTATCTCAATCTCTGCTTGCTAGGCCATCTGCTTGCCAAGCTGTCTGTATGGGTGAGTTCTTTGAAAGGGGGTATCTTGTGCTGATTTAAGACAAAGATGCCAAACTGGCTGGTCACAGTCCTCTTGTCAGCACACACACAGTAGGTGACTAGCAGCAGAGCTACACTGAAGCATGTGCATTGCTAGTCTGCAATAGAGACATGGAACTGCCAAAGACAAGAGAATAGACTAGTGAGGCAAACTGCCTGGCTCTCCTACATTCTTGCTCTCCACAGCTAGAACGTGCATCTTTGGTGTTCGTTCAGAGCTGGGTTTGGTTGATTGGAGAAAAACTGACTTTTAGTGTGTGTATCCAGCAACTGGACAACTTTCAAGTCTTGCAGCTATGCAAGTAGCACATTCCATAATTAAATGCACTGTAAAATGCCTTCTGGGAATTTGACACCATCTCTAAAATTAACTTTTCTTATTAACCTCATTCATCTGTCTCTGAAGAAGTGTAAACGAAAACAAGGCACTCAAAGCACATGTCCTAGCACATATAATGAGTACTAAATATTTAGCCTTACAGCTAAAACATTTCTGAACCAAAAAGGACCTCAAAGATCACTCAAGTGCAAACACTCACCTTGGAGAGGAGAAACCTGGGGCTCCAAGATTAGAAGCAGCTACTCTCTTACCGGGTAGTCAGGAAGGAGTCAGGATAAACGGAAGCCGTATCTCTAGTGACTTGCTCTGCATACAGTGCTCTCAGAGTAGCCTGGCCATCCTGCCGATTCTAACAACACTCAACTGCTATTGTTCTTTGGAGGCAACTCTTTCTAAGCCACCAGTCTCTTAAAACACACAGGGCCCAAAGAAAGATGTAGGTTACCACTTGCATGTGTTAATTAACAGGATTGAGGTCTTTTAAAAAATATTTTTATATTTATTTATTTATTTATTTATTTATTCCCTTTTGCCTTTATTATTTTATTGTTGTTGTCGTTGTTGGATAGGACAGAGAGAAATGGAGAGAGGAGGGGAAGACAGAGAGGGGAGAGAAAGACACCTGCAGACCTGCTTCACTGCTTGTGAAGCAACTCCCCTGCAGGTGGGGGAGCCAGGGGCTAGAACCGGGATCCTTACAGTGCTCCTTGCACTATTAATGGATACACTAATAGCTGCTTCCCAGAATTAGTTGAATTAAATACTGAAACATACATGAGGATGTCATAAGCACACCTAGGAAGAGCAAACTCTCAATCCTGCCTCCGTAACAAGGTTGTGAGAGTCTTGCAAGGTCTTTTGCTAGTCTTACCTTCCTGGATGCAGTCTCAGTAGGAGAGCTGTGCCCAATAAATTTATTTATTAAAATCATTCACTGAATGTGGACACAGGTCCCATCTTTTCCCATGTCTGCAACACTAACTGTACTGGGGTAAATACTGTGTTGTTGGAAAATTCCTGACATATTTTTCCATAGAAAAAACAGAAAAAGGTATCATGACTTTCCTGGCAACCCAATTGATAGCTCCCCCGTAAGCTATGTTCATGTTCTAATGGATGTGAATATTCATCTCAAGGAAATGTGACCCTACTTGGAATAAAGAGTCTTAGAAGATGTAATTAATTTAAGAATCTCCAGGTGAGATCTTCTTGGATTTCTCAGAAATATCTTCTGAGGATATTTCTTTGGTTCATTCAGATTTTTTTTTTCTTATGAAAAACAACAACAACAAGAACAACCTTCATAGACTGGGTGGTTTACAAACAGATTACAATTCTTTGTAACCATTCTGAAAGCTGGAAGTCTAAGACCAAGCATGGGCAGATTGTGTATCTGGAGAAAGCTCACTTTCTAGCTCATGTTAGGTATATTTATAGTGTCCTCACATAAAACTAAGAGCTTTCTCTGGTTTTGTTTTTTTTTTTTTAAATCACTGCTGATCTGATAATTTCCCCCAAGATTCCACTTCCAGATGTTGCTAGATTGGGGTCTGGTTTCAACAAAAGATTTAAGGGATAGGGTGAGGGTAGGGGCGAGTCACAAATATCCAGTTTACAGCACACCTAAGTCCAATAACAAGAATCTTCATAAGAAAGAAAAAGAGACACACATGAAAGAATGGAAGATGATGTGAATGAACATGGGGCAGAGGTTGGAACGATATAGCTCCAAGGACTATCAACAGCTTCAAGGAACTAGGAGATGAGAAGAATTCACCCCTAGAGATTTACAGAGGGAGTGTGACTTTTTTCATACCTTGCTTTCCAACTTCTGGCTTCCAGGACTGTGAAATAATAAATATCTGTTGTTTCAAGCTCCCAGTATGCGGGTATCTGTTAGAACAGGAAACTAATACGTCAGCATGTGGGAGGCACATGGGGAAACAGTAGGAAAAAAACTAGTGAAGGTATTCTGACTCGTGTTTGAATATCAACTCCTTGGACTCTGCCCACACCCACGGCATCTTACTCAGGTTGGGTCAATAATAAACCAGAAACTGGCTGAGAGCACATTCATCTTTGAAGTTCTATTATAAAAAAAAAGGAGAGGAACTCAGAAATGTTACTCAATGTTATTTACTTTTCCTAGAATCTATGTCATGCACTTCCTTTATCCTGTGACCCTCCAGAAACACATGCAGATTGTGCTGAGAGGTAGTAACTTTTTTTTTTTCTTCCTGAGAGCTGGAGGCATCTCACCTCCACTGAGTTATCCAGGGAGGTGTCAAAAAGCAGGTAGACATGCAATCTGGAGCTTGGAAAGTAGATCAGAGTCAGATAAACAGAATGATTCCAATTTTTACCTGAGAACCATCCAAGTTCATGTGACCAAATTCTCCTTGATGTCACATTGTACATCTCCCTCTTGGTAGGTGCCAAGCTGAACTCGTAATTCCTCCAACTCCACCTGCAACTTCAACAGTCCACTCCAACTCATTCTTCCTGTTCTCTCTGTTCTCCATTTCTCACTCTCATATCCTTCATCCACTCATGTTGGTAATGCTTTGAAAATATGCCTAGAACAACAACAATGGAAAAAAGGAGATGTGGATTCATAGTTTGGGCACCAAGCCCCAGTGATAACCCTGGAGGAATAATAATAATAATAATAATAATAATAATATAATATAATATAATATAATATAATATAATATAACTAGAATCCAGTCTCTTCACAATTCCCAGCAGTGCCATAGAATGGAGTGTCTTTTTGAAAACACATTTATGTATTTACACTGGATAGACATAGAGAGAAATTGAGAGGGGAGGGAGATATGAAGAGGGAGGAGGCATCTACAGTTACGGTTTCAATACTCGTGAAGCTCCCCTGCTGCAGGTGGGGGCCAAGGGCTTGAACTCAAGTCCTTATGTACTATAAAATATGTGCTTTACTAGTTTTGCCACTCCACTGGGCGTCCAGACTGAACTGTTTTAAGATCCTCTTCCTAACTTGGTTTTTCAGCCTTTATCCTTGTCTCACTACCTTCCATTCCCCAGAAAGCAGCCAGAGAGTACTTTTTTAAAAGGATAAACCACATCAAAAGCCTAGGAAGGGGGAGGCAGGTGGTGGCACATCTGATTGAGTGCAGATGTTACAAAGCACAAGGACCCGGGCGTGAGCCCCCAACCCCAACCTGCAGGAAGAAAGCTTTGCAAGTGGTAAAAGAGTGCTGCAGGTGTCTCTATTTCTCTTTCCCTCTCTATCACACTTTCCCTCTTGATTTCTGGCTGTCTCTATCCAATAAATTAATAAAGATTTTGGGGCCCGGTGGTGGTGCACCTGGTTCAGCACACATGTTACAGTGCACAAGGACCCGGGTTCAAGCCCCCAGTCTCCACCTGCAGGGGAGAAGCTTCACTAGTGGTGAAGCAGTGTTGCAGGTATCTCTCCAACTCTCTCTCTCTCTCTCTCTCTCTATCACCCCCTTCCCTCTCAATTTCTGGCTGTCTTTATCCAATAAATAAATAAAGATAATAAAAAATATTTTAAAAAAGAAAAAAGCAGTGTTTAAAAAATATCTTTTTAAAATAATAATAAAAGATTTTGTTAAAAAATACTTTCTAGCTCATTTAGAGTGGAATTCAAGGTTTGTACTCTATTCCATAAAGCCATGTATACAATTTGCCCATCTCCTAACTCTGTCCCAACACCTCTATTGTCATTTCTTCCCATTCTTCCCTCATCCACACAGCTTGACCTCCAAAACTCTAAGCAAACTCTTCATTTGGGATTCATTGTTGTTGCTGCTATTGTTATTGTTGTCAGGGCTCGTGCATATGCTACTTTCATTGTTCCAGATCACTTTTTCATTCTGATAGAGGGACAGAAAGAGATACCATAGCACTAGAATTTTTTCCGCTGCCTCAGCACTTCCCATATGATGCTCTAACATGTGCTGTCTGCATGCTAACATAGGAACCGTAGCCAGTGAGATATCTCTCCAGTCCCATTAGGATCATTGTATCTACTGTTCCCTCCATAAAAATCCTCCCCGTGGTGGTCGGGCGGTAGCACAGGGGGTTAAGCGCACTTGGCGCAAAGCACAAGGACCGGCATAAGGATCCCAGTTCAAGCCCCCGGCTCCCCACCTGCAGGGGAGTGACTTCATAGGTGGTGAAGCATGTCTGCAGGTGTCTATCTTTCTACCCCCTCTGTCTTCCCTCCTCTCTCGATTTCTCTCTGTCCTATCCAACAATGATGATATCAACAACAACAATAATAAGCACAACAAGGCTACAAGAACAAGGGCAACAAAAGGGGGAGGGGGACTGGCCTCCAGGAGCAGTGGATTCATGGTGCAGGCACTGAGCCCCGGCAATAACCCTGGAGGCAAAGACAAAAAACCCTTCCCATAACTTTCGAACTCCTCTGCTCCACTTCATTGCTCTCCTTTTTACATTGCACACCTTGTCTATAGAAAGACCAGGGATATTGTGCTCAAAAACTCCACCTCTCTGAATATCCAGAATCAGATGTGTGCCCTGAAATCACTTTTCCCCCCTTTAAAAATCAGATTCTGGTCAAGTTCTGGGGTTCTTCATACTTTATGGGAATAGAGCAAGTTACCTATAGAGCGAATGAAATGAAAAACTCAGCATGGGGTCATCTTAGCTGGAGTTGGTGATTCTGTAGTGGGGTTTGAGTGATGACACCACAAACACCTAGCTGTATCATGGTCATTAAATTCTGTGACCCTAGAAGGCAACCCCCCCTCCCCAAACCTGAAAGGGCTAATGACATTTTCTTCAAAGGTTAAGCAGTATTTTGATGCTGGGAAATGTGCAGTCACATCTGCCATGTTGTCCCCTCAGGCTACTGCTAGTTCCTGCGAGAGTTGGGACATTCTCAGAGTGCCTGTTCAGCCATGTTGTGCCCTCAGGGCATTGTCTATATCCCCGTGATATTTGGAGTGCTTTGGTCACTCCTCCCCCCTCCCATTCTCGCGAAAGCTACTCCTATAAAAGCCCTTCTTCTTCCGCACCTCGCTCTCTTGCCAGTGCTCCACTCCGGTGTTCAGACGCAGGAAAGGTTACTGCGTGAGGCAGCCATTTTTGCTACCTCCACGTGGCCCAACCTGCCTATCTAGCACCCAACTCTGACGTGCCAGTGCAAATAAAGATTTGTGTTTCCTCTTCGCTCTGGACTCCCTCTCTCTCATCTCCACGGCCCGCGCACAACAACATTTTGACTTTTAGGAAACTTACAATTAATTATAAAAAAAGATAATCAAACCCATAGTTCTGATAGAAATATCAATTTCATAAAAATTTTAATTTTAAATTGTTTGTCTCAGTTTTTCTTTCTGTTTTATTTGACAAGACAGAGAGAAATTGAAAGAGGAGGGAGGATATAGAGAAAAATAGAAAAAGACACCTGCTGACCTGCCTCACTGCTTGTGAAGCATCAAGTTCCCCACATCCCTGCAGGTGGAGATGGGGGGTTTGAACCAGGTCCTTGCACATTGTGATATGTGTGCTTAACCAGGTGCTGCAGTCTGGCCCCCTGACTATTTATTTCATTTTAAAAAATTTGTCTATTAGTATTAGTTCAGTTTAGTAAGATAATTGAAGAATAATTTATCTTGAATTAAAATTTTATTGTAAAACCTTTCTACGTTTGTAATGTGTTAGTACATTTAAGATATTTCAATGAAAAAAAACTATATATATATTATATATATATATATATATATAATATATATAATATATATATATATATGCTGGGTGGTGGCACACCTGGTTGAGCATACAGGTTACAATGCATAAGGACCTACCTGGGTTCAAGTACCTGGTCCCCACCCGCAGGTGGAAAGCTTATGGCGAAGCAGTGTTGCAGGTGTCTCTGTCTCTCATCCTCTCTCTTTTTTTGAAATGTTTTTTATTATCTTTATTTATTTATTGGGTAGAGACAGCCAGAAACGAGAGGGAAGAAGGTGATAGAGAAGGAGCGAGGGAGAGAGACAGAGAGACACCTGCAGCTCTGCTTCACCACTGCAAGTGGGGACCGGTGGCTCAAACCTGGGTCCTTGAGCATTGTAATATGTATACTCAACCAGATGTAACACCACCCGGCCCCTATCTCTCTTCCTTTCTATCACCCCCTCCCTCCTCAATTTCTGATGTCTCTATCTAATAAATAAATAGATAATTTAAAAATTAATATATATATATGTAACTTAATTGTATGAATTTATCAAATTTAGTTAGGCACCCAGCAAGATTTTTCAAAAACACAAACTTCTAAAAATACAGATGAGCTATTGAAAAAAGAAATTAAATATATGGAACTTATAAAGTCACTTGATCAAATTTGCAAAGACAAGCAAACATCTTTATTTTTTTCCAAGTGGCTCTTAAAAATAGTGGCTTCAAGCACAAGGACCAGAATAAGGATCCCGGTTCAAGCCCCCGGCTCCCCACCTGCAAGGGGGGTCACTTCACAAGTGGTGAAGCAGGTCTGCAGGTGTCTATCTTTCTCTCCCCCTCTCTGTCTTCCCCTCCTCTCTCCATTTCTCTGTCCTATCCAACAACAATGACATCAATAAACACATCAATGTTAAACAACAAGGGCAACAAAAGGGAAAATAAATAAATAAATAAATAAAAAAAATATTTTTTAAAAAAAATAATGGCTTCTATGTCTTACATGTCTCATCACTTCCCCATCTGCAAGTAGATGTATCACTTATACAAGCAGATGCATAATGTGTAAGCTAGCTTGAATCTTTACTTTCCTAGAATATGATTAGCAAACAATTAATCAACTTCTAAAAAACAAAATATTTTCTTAGATTAATTTTTTCTGTACCTCCAAACCATTAACAATGCCACTCATTACTTATCTCATGTCTCCTTTACTAGAATAGAAACCCCACAGAATTATACAGAATGGTGATCTGTATAATTCAGTCCTCAGGACTCTGGCTAGCACAGAGGACTTGATGATTAGTGGGGAGGGATGCTGTTTGCCTAGAGGTCCTACATGATCTGTGAGCTCTTAGTATCTCCCAAGAGACAGTATAGAGAATGATCAAGATTCTGAATAAAGTTATCTTGAAGGCATCAGAGGTGCCAGACTTCCTGTAAGTTCTGCCCTTTGAAGGCATCTGTACTTGTTACCTCTCCTAGGGATGTTTTCCCACTGTACTCAAAAACTGTGCTTGACTATTTATATGCTTCAAGCTTGGGAAGTTACTTCTGTACCGATTTCATCTCTTCTGATGATGGGCTGGAAATTTCTGTGTTTCTGTATCACCCAGGCAAGCCTTGCAAATTTTTCAGATGAGTGAACGAATGAGCAAAAGATCAAACCAAAGGCACTTTGTGCCCACTGTTGGGTAGAGGTGGACAGCCCAAGCTTTGCAATTAGATCTCATCCCAATTCCACGGTATTGTGCTATGTGACTTCAACCTGTGTTTAAGAAATACTGAAAATACTTCATGCTTTAAAAATAAGCAGTAGCTTCAGTCAGCTTAGCAGAGAAGATGAAAGGAAAAGCTAATCTGGGGGCATCAGTGGAAACATTTTAAGATGGTTTACTTAAGATGTATCAATAGATATCTGTGGCTGTAAAGTCTTAGCAAGACAGGGAACCTTTGGCAGGAAGAGTTTCAAAGTGGTTTACATTTCAGCTTCAATATTTATAAACAGAACAAAACTCGGAGAGAAGGGGCCAAGAAGATAAGCCTTTAGGTAAATATTGGGTTGTTGGAAACATCATGACGTGGTTTTACATTGAAAAACAGAGACAAATATGATATGACTTTTCCAACAACCCCAATAGTTCAAGAGCAACAGAAACTGCTTCCTGACTATATGGACAGTTCTTAAACAAATAAAAGTGGAATTACCTTATAATCCAGCAATACTACTCCTGGGCATTTATCCAGTGGACACTCAAAACACTAATTAGAAGGGACACATGCACCCTTATGTTCCATAGCTACATTATTCACAATACACAAAGAGTGGAAGCAGCCTAAATGCCCATCAGCAGATGACCGGCTAAAAAAGTTCTGGGATATATATTCATTGGAATATTATTCTACAATAAAAAGATACTGTGTCTGTTGGGACAAAATGGACGGAACTGGAGGTGACTGTGCTTAGTGAAGCAAGAGATGAAAGACAACTACCAGATGATTTCACTCCTATGTGGAATCTAGAGATATAATTTACATGAACTTGCTGGAAAAAAAACATAAATCAAACAGAAGCAAGAAAACTGTGAGGACTATAGTGGTTATCTCCCAGATGTAATGCCTGTTCCCTTCAAAAGTCAGAGCTGAACAGTGTGCTGGATATAAATAAGCAAATACAACATTCTAATTGAAAGCATCTTCCTACATTAGCTTATAAAGGACTGACTTCCATCTTGCCGGCACTTTCTGGCTTTTTCCACTTGCATACTCTGATGAAGCCAGTCTACTTTGCCCTAGAACATAATCTAATAGGCAAGAAACAGAGGGAATCCTCTAGTCAGCAGCCTGGAGAATTCAAAACAAGAAGAGAAGTGAACTATCATTTGAGGTGGTCAGATGAACTAAAATAAGCTAGCAAATATAGTTGTTTTTATTAACTAGTATATATAATGTTCTAAGAATGTGCGTATTACTAAGTATTTATGAGCCTCCTTATTTATTCCCATTGACTCACTTCTGGTGATTAAACTTAAGACATTTTTATCATATTCTAACTCATAATGTATAATGTGTCTCATATTTATTTATTTAGTTATTTGAAAGATAGGAGGGGAGAGAAAGAACCAGACATCACTCTGGTTGGTACACATGCTGCCGGAGATTGAACTCTGTACTTCAGAACCTTGAGAGCCCAGTGCTTTATCCACTGCGTCACCTCCTGGACCACAATATGTGACTCTTGAATTTTCTTCTTAGATTGATCGCTCTTTTCATTCTGAATTCTTTTAAGCATAATCTTAATTATTGATTTACTGTTTTCAAAATGATTGCCCTCAATGTTACTAATTTCCTCAGCCTTATCTAATAAATTAGTTTCATAAAATTTAAAAAGAAAAAAAAAAGGCAAATCCCTCTCTACTCAGCCTAGAAAGGACCACAGCTTAAGCCAAGATCCAGACTATAGCCTAGGTTTGATACTATCTAGTCTTGAACCCCTGGCCCACAGACACTGCTGTGAAGTCATAAATGTGTTTCATGTTAATCTCCTGAGTTCTGGCATGATTCATTATGTCTATAAATGATAGACAAGTAGGTAGACAGATAGACAAAGAAAACTATATTATACTTTATGCCATTATTCATTTCACTGATCAATTAAGTGGTATGCGAGGAGGCTGGGTGGTGGCACACCTGACTGAGTGCACATGCTACAATGCACAAGGATCCAGGTTCAAGCCCCTGATCTCTACTCACAGGACGGAAGCTTCATGTGTGCTGAGTAGTGCTACAGGCGTCCCTCTTGCCGTCTCCCTATCTACTTCCTTCTCCCCATTCAGTTTCTGTCTCTATCAACAAAATAAAAATTAAAAAATAATAAAATTTAAGAAATTTAAATTGATGAAATGTTTTACAAGACAGTGGTTGTCTCTATACAACTTCACATATCCCTCAAATTGAAAAATATTCTTAAGACACAACCATGTTTGTGTCTTAAGACAATTATTGAATTGTCCTACAAAAGTTTTACTAAATTAGAAACTCATAACTACTGTTTAAAATCACTGACAAGGGAGTAAACACTATGAGTAAATATTGAGTAACTTCAATTTTCTTCACTTGATAGATGAAAAGAATTCTTGGGGACCAGGTGGTGGTGCACCTGGTTAAGTGCACACATTACAGGCTCAAGCCCTTGTTCCCTACCTGCAGGGGGAAAGCTTCACGAGTGGTGATGCAGAGCTGCAGGTGTCTCTCTGTCTCTGTCTTTCTGTCTCTCTCTCAATTTCTGATGGTCTCTATCCAATAAATAAATAAATAAATAAGGGTAATAAAAATTTTTAAAAAAGAAATTCTCATTGGTATTTTAATGCAGTTTACCGACTGATATAAATTAGGCATTTTTTCATCAGTTGGTTCCTTCATTTTAAATTTTCTAAAAATGGCTTGTTTGTGACTTGATTTTTCTTCATATTCATTTTGTTCTCATTTTCACTTTCCTAATTTGTATAATACCGGTTCTTCACTTCCCTTCACTAGACACTTTAAAATAAGCTTCTCTTGGTTGTAAATGGAAATAAATCCCTAAGCTGGCAAATACGTGTTTTTCCCAGCTTTTACCTTGGAGTTTTACTGACAGCTTTGTTATTTTCTTTTTATGTAGTATATTTTATTTTATTTATTTATTGCCTCTAGGGTTATTGCTGGGGCTAGGTGCCAGTGAATCCACTACTCCTAGCAGCCATTTTTCCCCCCTTTTTACTGAATAGGACAGAGAGAAATTGAGAGAGGAGGGGGAGGCAGAGAGTGAGAGAGAAGATAAGACACCTGCAGACCTGCTTTGCCACTTATGAAGCATCCCTCTGCAGGTGGGGAGCCAGGGGCTGGAACCCAGATGCTTGCAGGGATCTTTGTGTATAGTACTATGTGCGCTTAACTGGGTGTGCCACTGCCTGGCTCCCTAGTTTACTCTATTTTTTCAATGACTTAAGAGAGAGGGGGTGGAAAGAGAAAACCAGAACATCACTCTGGCACATGTGAAGTCAGGGATGGAACTAAGGAATCTGTACTTGAGTCCAACACTTTATTCACTACCTCCTGGGTTAAAAAAAAAAAAATTGCAGGGCGGGGGAGATAGCATAATGGTTATGCAAATAGACTCTCATGCCTGAAGCTCCTAAATCCCAGGTTTAATCCCCCACACCACCATAAACTAGAGTTGAGCAGTGCTCTGGTGTTTTTCCCTCTTTCTCTCTCTCTCTCTCTCTCTCTCTCTGCATCTCTCTCAAAAAATAAAATAAATAAATTTTTTTAAAAATCGGGAGAGTTGTGTGGTAGCACAGTGGGTTAAGTGTATGTGGCGCAAAGTGCAAGGATTGGCATGAAGATCCCGGTTTGAGCCCCCAGCTCCCCACCTGCAGGGTAGTTGTTTCACAGGTGGTGAAGCAGGTCTGCAGGTGTCTGTCTTTCTCTCCATCTCTCTGTCTTCCCCTCCTCTCTCCATTTCTCTGTCCTATCCATGAATAATAACTACAACAATAATAAAAACAACAAGGGCAACAAAAAGGAAATAAATATTTAAAAATGTTAAAAAATTTAAGTATCTACATAATACATACAGATTCCCCCCCCCCCCACACACACACACAGGACTGCTCAACTCTGGTTTATGGTTGTGCAGGGGACTGAGCCTGAACCCTCTTGATTCTCAGGCATGAAAGTCTTTTCCATAACCACTGTGCTGTCTTCCCAGTCCCTGTCATGTGGTTTAAACTGGTAAAGTTTTCTTCTTCATAATTGCTGGGTTTTCAGTAATTTATGAAATGATAATTGTACTGAAAGATATTCCTCATGAGAAAGATGAAGATGGTGATGGTGGAGAGGAAGGATAATGAACATTTGCTGTGTCCAGACACTGTTTTTTTGAAATGTTACAATGCTTGAAATGTACATTGTTTCATTTAATCCTTGAATTATCTTCTGAGGCAGCTGCTATTATTACTCTAATTTGCAAATGAGGAAACTTGTTTCTACAAAAGTACACAACTTATTTAGACTTTAGCAGTTGTACTCTTAGCCACCCCACATTGGCTAAGGCTGTTTCCGGCACTTTCTCCAGGAGTTTATGTTAAAGGGTGCTTTGGTCTTTGTGACCATAACGTCAACTCCATTTTCTGGATGATTATACCACTTTTCCATTACCAAGGAAACCTTTTATTCCTTTAGAAAAATGGAGTCCTAGATGATTTTTCACACACAAGGAGGCAGAAATAAAAATTCTGCTAGAAAGTAGTTCCTACCTGAGGGACTGGAATAGAAGTGTGGTTTTTCAGAATTGCTCACATCCTACACCAATTAAGTGTTTTGGGGGAACCAACAATGGCTTCCTGATGTGGCAATCACTTTGAAACATGTAGGCTGATAGTTAAAGCCATTAGTACCCCTTGGGTTTCAAGGACAACTACAAAGAAAATATTTTGTAAATTGCACAAGAAACATGGATTTGCCCACCTCTAGGTCAGCCTAAACTGGTCAAGCAATTGCTTTTAACATTTTATTTTCTAAGTGGACTAATACCTGGGGGGAAGTGGAAAACAAACCTCACTTCAGACAATGCAGGGCTTCTTAAAAGTTGCAGGTTTCTGCAACAGGCAGCCGGCTGTTGAGTGAAGAGCTTGACTCTTGGCTTGGACAAAGAGGTAGTTATTTCAGGCCCAGATGAGGGCATGTAAATGAGCCCTGTGCCTCCTTTCTGACCTTTCCTTGTTGGAACATGACTGACTGCTTGCTCCGGCAGAATGCCAGAAGGCCACCAAGAGGCATTTTTAAGTGCTTCTCCATCATATTAAAAGGCGAATCACAAAGAGAAAGGAAATAGAAGGAAAGTCTAATTAATTGTAAAATTCTTCATCTTAACTACCCCCCCCCCCCCCAACTCCTTTTTGAACAGGAGCACCACTCAGCTCTGGCTTATAGTCATGCCAAAGATTGAACCCAGGACACCAGAGCCTCGGGTATAGAAGTCTTCTGCATAACCATTATGTTTTCTCCCTGACCCTTCATCTTGACTGGTTAAGGGATTGGTGGCTCCTACCATTTGATATCTACTCCAGCTTATAGTTATGATGCTCTTCTGGGTGGAACTATTTTTCATTTCTTTGCTTGCTCATGTGCAGCAAAGCTTAATTTTCTCAGCATTCTGAAGAAGCTGACAAGTGTGCAAAGTTCTTGAGCTGGGAGTGAGGAAATTCATGCTTTAGCCTCAGCACTGTACTTCAATAACTAGTCTTGGGCACAGAGGCTTTATGTCTCATCTACACTGAGTGTTTAAGATCCTGGGTTTGGGCAGGACTCTTAACCCTTAATTTCTTTACCACTGAAATGGGAGTAATAATAATAAAAAAGGAATAGCTCCCCAGAGAGCTGCTCTGAGGGTCACATGAGAGGATACTTTCAAGTTCATTTAGTCTCTGGCACATTTGGGGCTCAATGAAAATTATATTTTCTAGAGTTATGAATGTTCCTGCATGTCACATTTTGTATTAGTCAATGTTCTCCAGAGAACAAGAGACCTCTGGCCCACTCTAGCATTTACATACATAACCATCGATCTATTTTCCCACCCACACATCCATCCATCTACCTACCTACCTCCTGACTTACCTATTTATCCATTCATCCATCCATCCATCCATCCATCCATCCATCCATCCATCCATCCATCATCCATTCATTGATCCATCCATCTATCTAACATGGAGTTGAGGTACTCAAGCATAGATTACACATAGCATTCATTCATTAATTATACCATTTTCTAATATTCTGGGGAGACTGAACACTGATAACCTACTAGGTGGTGTCTTAAATTCTAACATTTTTTTTTTTTTGCATACAGAGTCCTAGTAGCAGCCATATGGCATGGGTAGTATGATTATGAGAAATTCCACTAAAGACAATAAGACTGAAAGTATGAGACTGGCCTAATATTATAAAGTGAGGTTATGAGAACCAAGAAAACTACTCTTTCTTGTTCTAGAGTCTGTGTGTGCTATGTACTTTGTGCATTACAGGCCAAGGTTAAGTGATGGTCTAATGGACTGAAAGAACCTGACACAGCCTGGAGATTCTCACTGCTTCACAACAAGAAAAAAACTGAAATATGGGTATCCCTAGTGTGTATAAGGATCACCAGGGGAGCATGTTTAAAAAGTTTATTCAGGGATGGGTCATGGTCATATGTGCAAAATCCAATCTTGGGATCACCAACCAAAAAAAAAGGTAATAGCGTCAACACCCCACTAAAGTCAATAACCACTGACATAAAGAGGCCAGGTGGTGGTGCACACACTTGAAGGCTTATGCTACCATGCTAAAGAGCCTGGATTTGAGTCCCTGGTCCCCTGGAGTTCCTGGTTCCCCTGGAGGGAAGTTTCACAAATGGTAAAGCAGTGCTGCAGGTGTCTCCCTCTCTACCTCCACCATCATTTTCAATTTCTCTTTGTGCTATCAAATAATACATAGAAATACATTTAAATAAAGAAGTGGTAGTTAAGAAGTAAGAACAATGAGGGAGGACATAGGTTGATATTTGGACTGGGTGTGGCAGCATATTGCACTGATACAAAGGATTCTGGGGTAGGAAGGGAAAGGTAGGGGTGGAGAGGGCAGTGGGGTCTTGGTGAATGATGATGAAAAGGACCTAAGAGGTGAGAATGTTTTGCAGATACCTATCATGGGAAGATGAGACATTACTCCCCAATAAAGTGAAGGAGAGAGGGAGAAAGAGAGGGAGAGGGGGAGAGAGAGAGATATATATCAATGTAGACCACTGGGTATTTGGACAACCATGACAGCATCTGATGGACCTTACGCATATAGCAAAGGTGTAATAGAGACTATAGTGACTCCCCTGCAAATGTCCACATCCTAGTCATCCAAATGTGAAAGTGGTACATTACACTTTCTAGGAAACTTTGAAAATATGATTGAGTTAAAGATCTCAAAACAAGATTACGCTGGGTAATCTAAAAGGCCCAATATAGTCACAATCTAGATTCTTCTAAGAAGTAGCAAGTGAATTTAAGTCAGAAAAAGGAGTCACGATGATGAAAGCAAAGGTCAGAGGGGGAGGGAAAGGGATTTGAAGGTGCCACACTGCTGACTTTGAAGATGAAAGAAATGACCATAGAACCATCAACCAAGGAAGCTAGAAAAGGCAGAGGAACAGATTCTTTCCTAGCGTCTCAAGTGAAAGAATGCAGGCCTGCTGGTCCACTTTTGATTTCTGACCTTCAGAACTGTAAGACAGTAAACTTGTGTGAATTCAGTCTGGATTTGAGGTCATCTGTTCCAGCCACAACAAGAAATAAATGAACATAGAATTCTTGCCCAGTTGGGATAACAAGACCCACCCTGGCTGTCTATGGCTCTAAGTCTTATGCCTAATGGGAACTTCTGCGATCTAACAGTTATATGAGCACACAGCTCTTATTCACACTCAGGACAAGATTTAAGGCATAAAAATGTTAAGATGATCATAAGTGTTGCATCAGACATTTTTCTATTTGTGTCTTAAGAGATGTCTCAACTGGTAGACTTAAATGATCAAGTTTCCCAGTTTGATACCTAACATCCTATAAACCAGTGTGATGCTCTGGTTTCCCCTTTTCTATTTTATGTGAAACCCTCTTCTTCAAATGTAATACATAAAATAGATGCCTTACAAAGAATCTGAAATTTTGTGGTTTTAACTATTAATTTTAAGCATCTGAGTCTTCAGTGTAGTGGCATATAATGCCAATTTAAAATATGTCATTAAATACTTGACTTACATTTGCAATTTTCATATAAAACCATATGAAATTATTTTCTACTGTGGAATATATAAAAGACCTTTATGGATACTGATTTATGAAACACATGTTATACTTTTGTATCCACAAAATTTACATACTGAGGTTTGCTTAAGTCAGATAATTGAAAGACATAGACAGATGACAGCATACTTAAGACAGAAACCCTCGAAAGACAACCCCACCAATGTGTCCTGGAGCTCCGATTCCCCAGAGCCCCACCCACCCCACTAGGGAAAGAGAGAGGCAGGCTGGGAGTATGGACCAACCAGTCAACACCCATGTTCAGCAAGGAAGCAATTACAGAAGCCAGACCTTCCACCTTCTGCATCCCACAATGACCTTGGGTTCATACTCCCAGAAGGATAAAGAATAGGAAAGCTATTAGCAGAGGGGATGGGATACAGAGATCTGGTGATGGGAATTGTGTGGAATTTTACCCCTCTTATTCTATGGTTTTGCCAATGTTTCCTTTTTATAAATAAAAAAAATTTAAATAAAAAAGAAATAGATTTCATTAAATGCATAAATAATATGCAAAACATTTAAAGGTTTAAAACTGATGATGGTCAAGTAGTACTCAACATTTTTTTAAATTGCTAAAATCTAGGCTGGTAAGTAGTCTATCTGAGCTGAATTTCATAGAACCTAGTTTTTTAAATGATCCTTTTTCATTATATGCTTTAGTAATTCCTCACAGGTGGCTTATATTTTTAAAAAAATATTTGCAGGAGTCGGACAGTAATGCAGCGGGTCAAGTGCATGTGGCGCAAAGCACAAGGACCAGAGTAAGGATCCCGGTTCGAACCCCCGGCTCTCCACCTGCAGGAGAGTCGCTTCACAGGCGGTGAAGCAGATTTGCAGGTGTCTATCTTTCTCTCCCCCTCTCTGTCTTCCCCTCCTCTCTCCATTTCTCTCTGTCCTATCTAACAATGACATCAAGAACAACAATAACTGCAACAACAATAAAAAAAAAACAAGGGCAACAAAAGGGAAAATAAATTAAAAAAAAACATTTGCTTACTCTCTTCTTTTTTTAAAAAAAACAACACATATATATCTCAACACAAGACAGAGAGGAGAATGAAAGAGAACCAGAGCAAAATTCAGACATATGTGATACTGGGAATGAAGGCCAGGTACTCACACCATTAAATCTAGAATTCTAGCCACTCTACCTCCTCCTGTGTCACACAACTAGTGTTTGTTGTTTGTTTTTAAACTTGTAATAAATTGAGTATTTGTTATGTTTTCCACATGTAACCATGATCCTGTACTACACTGTGACACTCATGTCACAAACTAAATCTCAATAAACTGACAGGACATAAGCTACAGAGAAATGTGTACCTTTCCAAGCAAAGCTACATTTTATCTTCATTCTCATTTTAACTGGATGGTTCTGTTATTATCACTTTGAATATTTTCTCCTTTTGTTCATACCAGATGTCATTGTGATAAATAAAACTGTAAACATAGCTAAATCAACTAATGAACACACAAAATCCTCGCCCAATACTGCTGCAAAGACTTTCAAGTCTGGAGGGAAATCTTGATATTTGATTTATTTTAGAAAGTAGTCTTCACGGAAAGAAGCTAAATTCATGGTCTTCAGTTATTTTTAGTCCTGAAGTACTTTTTCAGAGGCTTAGGACTTTCAACAGTCTAAGCATAGCTCATAAAAAAAAAAAAACTTCAAAAATAAGCAGGAAAAATATTTCAGGCTTAATGCAATGACCTAGACTTGAGAATAAAATGACAGAGCAGGACCTCTCCCGCCATCTGTTGGTGATCACTGGTGTTGGTGGCAGGCTTTATTCTAAGGAATTTTACAAAGACATTTCTGACCACTGTATTTACTCTCACTCCAGGGCACTGGGCATTGCTCTGCTTTATTATTCTCTCTGGCACATGCCATCATGCTGGGCTTTTGCCTGCTATTTGATGTATTCTCTTCAGTGAGGAATATAATTCAGTGAGGAGAGAATAATCAATTTGCAGAGGCAACGGGGAAAAATGGCAGGTGTGAAGACTTCAGAATGGGGAAGCTTTTGGCACTCAAGGAAGGACATGACATACTATGACAGTACACAGAATACCACTGTGAAAAATCTGGTCAGTTCCGCTACTGGAAAAGAACAGCAGAGTAGTTGGTTTGATTACTTATTTTCTCTTTCATTGGTCATCATTAAAATGTAAGCTCTGAAGGGCCAAAATTTGTATAGGGTTTGTTCACTGATAGTGGCAGAAGCAAATAATTTGCCCAGTAGCCATTCTTCTATTCTTCCTTTAGTCACAGAATTACCACCACCACCAGCTCTAGCCAGGAGTGCGGTTGGTTGCTACACAGAGTACACTTCCCAAATGCTCTTGAAGATGGAAGAAGCTATCTGTCTAAATAGCTGTCAACAACGTACATTCTTTTTTTTTTTTTTCCTCCAGGGTTATTGCTGGGCTCGGTGCCTGCACCATGAATCCACCGCTTCTGGAGGCCATTTTTCCCCCTTTTTGTTGCCCTAGTTGTTGCAGCCTTGCGGTTATTATTGCCATTGTTGACGTTGCTTTGTTGTTGGATAGGACAATGGAGAGAGGAGGGGAAGACACAGAGAGAGGGGAGAGAAAGATAGACACCTGCAGACCTGCTTCACCGCCCGTGAAGCGACTCCACTGCAGGTGGGGAGCCGGGGGCTCGAACCGGGATCCTTATGCCGGTCCCTGCGCTTTGCGCCACGTGCGCTTAACCCACTGCGCCACCGCCCGACTCCCAACGTACACATTCTTTAACTTTCAGCTCTTTCTTTCCTCAGTATGGCTGCCCCCTTTCTGTAAGCTAGAAAAAGGTGTGATGAGGATGCAACCTCTGATAAGGGTGACATCTTTCAGAAAGGTCAAGCCACCAGACAGAAAGAGCCTGAGGCCTACAGTGATACAGACTGCAGTCACCCACCGGCTCTGTACTGCCTATCAACCTCTGCACAGTGAACCAGAGAGAAACAAATGTCCATTTTATTTGTGGGTCTCCTTGCTACAATTTTTTGTTATGAGCCCTTCCATGTCTTCGACAAATTTGTGTTCAAGTGCTGACACTTTGTGAAGATAGCTGCAACAGTGGCGTAGAAGGGGATATTCCAGGTTAAATGAGGGCATAAGGGTGGGACACTAGTCCATAATAGGGCCAGTGCCCCTCTAAAAAAGGACACCAGGGATCTCTCTCTGTCAGAGCCTGTATCAAGACTAGGCCATGAAAAAAACCCAGTGAAAAAAGGATCTTCTACAGGCCAAGAGGAGGCTCTTACTGGTGATACCTTGATAATATCCCTGAAGTCTCCAGAACCATGAGATAATAAATTTTCAACTGTTAAAGCTCCCTGTGGCATTTTTTAAAAATTTATTTTTATTTTATTTGCTTGTTTGTTTGTTTTGCATCCAGAGTTATTGCTGGGGCTTGGTGCCTGTACCACGAATCCACTGCTCCTGGAGGCCATCTTTTCCACTTTTGTTGCCCTTGTTGTTATTGTTTTGCTGTTTTGTTGTTATTGTTGTTGTTGTTGGATAGGAGAGAGAAGGAGGAGGGAAAGACAGAGAGGGGGAGAGAAAGAAAGACGCCTGCAGACCTGCTTCACCGCCTGTGAAGCGACTCCCCTGCAGGTGGGGAGCTGGGGCTCAAACCAGGATTCTTAAGCTGGTCGTTGTGCTTTGCGTCACGTGCGCTTAACCCACTGCACTATCGCCCAGCCCCCTACCCAGGGCATTTTGCTATGGCAGACCTGGTGGGCTAATACAACTTCTTCACCTACACCCTGCTATACTATTCACTTCAGTGCCTAGACATTAATAGGTATGCAGTAAGCATTATTTGGATAGTTGGTGAATAAATGAGTACAGACACAGTATTTACTTTGTTTCGTGCTATAAAAATGCACAGGACTACAGACTCTAAAAGAGTGTAACTGCTCATGCTTTCAGCGACTCATTCATCTATCACTTTAGTCACATTTGCAAGCAACTGAAATCTTACATTTGAACTCTTACCAGAGTCTTCTCTCCCATGGCTCACTCCAAATCTATCCATCATCAGCTGCTGAGAATTTTACTACTTACATCACTCCATGATTTCAGCCACTGTAGTAGATAATCACCTATCTAGGCCTGAGTTTATTCTCTTCTGCTTATTTTATAATAACTGCTTCCAAGCCATTTCCTCTCCAGGCTCTGCCCTTGGACTTTTAGTTACCTCTCTCAAATCCACTTTTCCCACAAACAGATCCTTTGCTTTATTCAATCCGGCAATGTTCTCAGTGTAGCAACACCATCTCCCCAACGAAACTGCAGCTTAGATGGAATAAGAGAATTAAATTTTAACTAAAAAGAAATAAATGAAAATTTTGGATGATTTTTCTGGACAACTTATTTAAAAGAATAAAAAAAGAGGGGGGCCCGAAGTATGGCTTACCTGGTGGGGTGTCTTGTTGTGCATGTGGTCTGGGTGTGAGCCCCAGTAGCATCTGGGAATGGAAGAGCAGTGGGGGGGGGGCTCTAGTGCTGTCCATTCTCTCTTTCTCCCTCTTTCTCTTCCTCTCCCCCCTCCCCCCCAAATAAAATCAATGGAAAAGCTTGACCTGGGAGGGGTGAAATAGAACATGTGTGAGGTCTCAACACACACACACACACACACACACACACACACACACACACACACACACCAGAAAAGTATAGAGTATGATTATGCCATTTTACCTTTTATTTTTTTTTAATATTTATTTCCATTTGTTGCCCTTGTTGCTTTTTATTATTGTAGCTATTATTGATGTCACCGCCTATGAAGCGACTCCCCTGCAGGTGGGGAGCCGGGGGCTCGAACCAGGATCCTTACGTCAGTCCTTGCGTTTTTGTGCCACCTGCGCCTAACCCGCCGCGCTGCCGCCTGACTCCCCCATTTTACCCTTTCCTTCTTTTTTTGTCTAGAATCTTTTGTGATTGCTGGAGTTCTAGCAGCCACAATGAAATACAAATTGAGTAGAAAAGGGCAAATTTGCCCTTTATCATTCCTATGGAGTACTGATTGCCTGTCTCCAGGCTTCTTTTCCATACCAGCAACTTTTTAATGCACAAGCCACTGCAGTCGGGTTTTTGCAATCAGTATTTGAAAACAGTACTTAATGGTCCCAGAGCTCAAGCCCTTACTGTTAGCAGCTTCAACCTGCTAATTGCACTTAAAAAAAAAAAAAGACTTTGCCACCACTGATACAAACTAGAAAGCATGTTAAAGGTACATAGTAGATCGTGGATTACTAGTAGCTGCACTTTACATCTGAAGAAAATAAGGCTGAGTATCATAGTTAGGAAATGTCAGAAGGAAGATCAACAGCTAGCAGATGATGCAGAGGCATGACCAGGAGTGGGGCTGTGGTATGACTGATGGGATTTGGATAATTTATTATGTGGCATCTTGCTTGTTCTCTCTCTGTCCCTCTTAACCTCCCTTTCTTGGAATCTAGATTAGATAGAGCACATATTCCCAGAGAGAGAATCTGTATTGCATACCTACTGCTTTGTCTGTTTCCACACTATCTTCACTGTTCTGAGGTCAACCCTTCTCTCATCTCTCTCCCCTCTGGTTCTCTCAGAACCAGGCTTTGTGCACATGTGGTTTTACTGTTCCTAGGCTGATATTTTTCACTCAGAAGTGAGAAAGACACACACACACACACACACACACACACACAGAGAGAGAAATATGCTACCGCACCAGAACCACCCTGTTGGTATGCTTCTAGATTCTGCTTGTGAAGTCTTTTGTTTTTATCATCATCATTGGGTTCGCTTGTGTTGCTTGCTATGTGTTCTGTTTGCACATCCACTGTTGGCTGGGCACCCCCCTGCCTCCGGGATATTGGTTTGGTCTCCCCCCACCCCCACCCCCACCTCTGGGACATTTGGTTTAGTCATCGCTGGTTCCCGCTTCTTTCTTCTCCCCGCCCCCTATCTTACGTATTTCCTTTGTTCCTGACTCTTCCGAGGGAGGAGAGAGATGAAAGATAGAGAAGGACAAGATTGTGATTAGAGATAGCTTAGATTGCACTGTGTTCCACGTGAATAAAGAGATACTGCTTCCCAGCTCAGCCATGAGTCTCTGGTTGTCTCTGTCTCCCACCTGCGAAGCCAGCCCGGCAAAAACAACACCAACCCCCCCCAACAACATCACAGCACTCCCATGTGGGTGGCGGGTTTCGAACCTTGAAAGTGAACATAGCAAGGCATATGTATATTTTTATCTGGTGAATTATATTTGCAGCCCCAACCCCTTCTCTTTTAGGAACTGTTCTTCTGTCCAAACTGTCAAGTCACCTCACTGGGATGGAGCAATTGGTGGGGACATATAATCCCAGTCCACTTGCAATGGTATTGGGCCAAGAAATGATCATGCAATAGGTTCAGAATGGGAGGGGGAATCATAGGGAGGGAAAGGGAGGGGGGGAGATGGAGGTGGGGAGGGGCTTTAGAGGACTGCAGTCTCTTTACAGCATGTGAACTTGGGTCTATTTGTATCTTTAGGTCCCTATCTCCTTATTTATAAAATGACACTGGCATATCAGATTTCAGGCTCGGGAAAAAAGAAAAAGAAAAAAAATTAAGTGTAGCCATAGGCCCTTTGGAATATAACTAAAATATGCCTACTAGCTATCTACAAAATGGAGTACCTCCCAACTCTTCATCTGCACTATTCCAGCTTTTAGGTCCATGACTGGTCAACAATTTGTTTGGCTTTGTATGTTAACTCCCTTTTCAACCACCAGGTTCCAGATGCTAGCATGATGCCGACCAGACTTCCCTGGACAGACAACCTACCAATGTGTCCTGGAGCTCTGATTCCCCAGACCCCTTCCCCACTAGGGAAAGAGAGAGACAGGCTAGGAGTATGGATTGACCAGTCAAAGCCCGTGTTCAGCAGGGGAAGCAATTACAGAAGCCAGACCTTCCATCTTCTGCATCCCACAATGACCTTGGGTCCATACTCCCAGAGGGTTAAAGAATAGGAAAACTATCAAGGGAAAAGATGGGATACAGAGTTCTAGTGGTGGGAATTGTATGAAGTTGTATCCCTCTTACCTTATGGTTTAGTCCATGTTTCCTTTTTATAAATAAAAGAACTTAAAAAAAAATGACACAAGTTTACTACTTGATCTATTCGGTGATAGGGAGGATGAACTAAAACAATGTACATAAAGAGCCAATGTACAAAAGAGCCTGGTAGGTAGCTACTGAGTTACTGTTGTGTGCTGATTAGACTTCTTAGGAAAGTTGTCAATTTTCCTGAACACCATCAGTCTATATATAGAACAGAAACCACTGTCACATAAAGTTAATAAGCAAGACCCCAAACCTCACTTAAATCTCCTGTCTCATTTGTTCCTTTGTCCCCCATCCCATAAACAAGTGATTGGTAACTCCAGTTTTCAGAAGAACCACTTTAACTGACTTATGAGATGAAAAGACTGACCATGGGAACAGTGCCTATTTCTTATCTTTTGTCTAGGATGACAACCCGAATCAATGGCATTAGGAAAATCCCCCTTTCTTCTCAATCTTACAATTTTAACAACGAGATATATTTCTATTCCAAGTTGAGTCCCAAGTTCAGAAAGAGTTCATGAAACACAAATGTGGGTGTGGGTCATGGTATTTATTCATAGTATATTTCCACAATGTATTAATATTTGGGAATAACACTTATTCATACACTGAGTATAACTTATCCTGAAGCACGCAGGAATGTGTTTATCTGTTAGGAGAATACTGTCAGTTTTTTTTTTCCTAATCCCTTTGGTTTTTGGAAGTGGAGAGTGTTTGTCAAACTAAAAGTCTGCCATGAGCTATTGGGGATATTTATCGTGGCTTGAAGTTGGAAGGGGAGAAAGACCACAGCTTAAGCACTTCCATTTGCAGAGTGGATCAACAGGTCAGAAAGACTTAGGCATTTTGTACTCCAAAGTTCATCTCTCCTCACAAACAGTCACAATTTCTGTAACAGTCACAAACACAGGTAGGGCCTGAGGCTCAGAGTCCCAGCCGATATTTTTTTTGCCAAGGCAATCTTGATGATGACTATTCTTCAAATGTGCTGGGGATGTTGCAGCTAACTCCCTCCTGTGCATCCTTTGTCTTGCAGATGGTAAACATTTAGGATATCATGGCAAAAATGCTGAGGGGTTTTCACGTGTCTCCCTGCAATGAAGCTGCTTGGGAAGGAGCACCTCGATTTAACACCAGAGAGACCAAGGCACCGTGAACTGAAGCAACACATATTAGTAACAAAATCAAGAGGAAGAACAGAGCTCAATCTTTCCCCAAGACAGCATGTCCATAACAGCTGGTCTTAGTCTGTCCAAGTGATTCTGTCCATTGGAAATTGTCCTTCCATTCTTTCCTTTTCTTAAAAATGTTTACACCTGCGAGTCTGAAGAGCACTTAAATACATACAATATTAGCACCCAGGTGGTAGTTGTTCCCAGAGGTCACATGAAACTGAATACGTAACATCATTAATAGCTGGTTTACTTTGTGACACCACTAAAATACTTGTTGGCTAACAATGTTTTACTAAAAATGCCAAAAAGACCCTATAAAATTTATGTAGCACCTTGATGGCAGCTGGGTTTTTCTTTCTTTCTTTTTTTTTCCTTAAAAAGTACAATTTTTAAAAAAGTAACAATGAAACATTTACAGATAAAAAGTAAACAATAGTGTACCGTGATAATGAAGGATCACTTCTGTCAAAGTACTACATATAATGTAGAGTACGTAAAATGCAGTGGTCTGACTGCAAGGGACAAAGTAATGCAGTTGGCAGTCATAAAAGAATCATTTTACGTACAAAAATATTACATCACAATAAATAATTTCAAACATAAATATTAAACTTTACATCATTAGGATATTCCACATATATACACACATATATGTTCATGTGTATGTATATATGTGTATATGCATATGTACACAAAGACATACAGGTTCACAAACACACACACACAAACACACACATGCACACATGCACACACACACACACACACACACACACACAGGCACCCAAATGTAAGGTGGAGGTATTGCATTACTATCCTTCATCCATCCCATAATGGCTTCCTCTTCAGAGCACCTGAAAGCAAAGAAATCAACCAGGGAGTTTGTTTGTCTTGTCTCCAATGAGATACGTCAAGAATAGGTAATCCATGCACTTTTACATACGGAAGCTAAAAATAATGCTATTTTCTCAGATTTTTAAAAGCAACAAATGTTTACTATAAGAACCATGGGATATTTTCAAGGAAGCATAGAGGAAAATGCCCCACTATCAACTGAAGTTGTCAGTTATTTGACTCTAGGTGGGAACAAAACCTCAGTCTCCTGGACATGATGATGGGCTTAGAAGTGGCCAGTCAGAGCCAGAGTGCATGCCCATAGAGGCCCTCTCAGAATGGGCGCTAGAGATGAGGATGGATTACTTGAGACCAACAGATGTGAAGATGATGCAAGACCAGAGCTGCCAGGGATGACAAGGGAGATAATCTGCCTGAGACAGAAGTCATTTAAAAGGTAAACACTGCTGAGTGATGGAGAAAGAATGGTGTTGATTGAGTCTCTGGATCCAGTCATGCCTGAAGCTAATTCACTGCCCAGACATTTCATCTATTTAAGGCAATTAGGACTTTCTTTCTTCCTTTTCTTCCTTCCTTTCTTCTTTCTACTGTTTTTCACTTTAGTTGCAATGGAAATAGTCTTTTAAAATGGAAAATAATCCTACTTTAAGACCATAATTTGAATATGTATGTTTAAACATTGACTTGCTGAAACATAAATGACATCTTGTTCCCCCTGTTGGGATCTTGAAAAGCCTGACACGATAGGGGCTGATTGAAGCTTGAAGCTTGAGGGAAATCATATGACAGGGTCACTAGAGTTAGCTGAACTCAGCACTAGGACAAGAAAAAGACAGGCCAGTTCGATCCTCCTCCCAGCAGAGGGAGGTCTTGTCAGCATAGTACAGTTAAACCTTGGAATATTTAACTTTAACATGCATGACTCTGCTGTGAATTTAATTTTTAGATGCTACATTCTAACAAGGTTCCAGTTGACACTATTCATCCTCATCCTTGGACCACACTGTGAGCTGCCAGTGCATGGAGCAGGCAGAGATAGAGAGCGCTGCCTCTGGTGTAGGACATTCCTGGGTTTGGTCAAGGAAATCCATTTTGACCTGCTACTTTATTGTTTGGCATCTCAGTTTCCTTCTGTAAAATGGGGAAAACAGTCCTTACTTGTGGTTCTGTTGTGAGGATCCAATGAACTAAGTAAGGTCTATAAGGTGCTTAACATGGTGCCCAATATATAGGGTGATATGGTTCGGTAAATGCTCTTCCTCTTCTCCTTTCTCCTACTTATTTAAATCTTCCTGTGGTTCTCAATGACTGATACAAGCAACCTGTATCAGAACTTCTGATATTAAGAACACATATTCCCCAAATGTCTATCAATGGTGCCAGTAAGAAGCATGAATAGCAAGCACTTTAGAGGAATCTGAAGCAGAACAGTTGCAAATCCAAATTTGTGTGTGTGTGGGGGGGCAGATGACCGTAGTCATGTTAGAATGGGTGAGCAACAGAGACAAAGGCAGAAGAGCACTGAGTCAGCTGAGGATGCTAAACCTGTCTAGGGATAACTGACAATCCAATATTTGCTTCTTCTCAGATTACAAAAGAATGACAGAGGAAAGAGGGAGGGAGACTGACTTACCTTAACTATAAAACTCGAACCTCTAGGCCAGTGCCAGAGGACGGAGTACATTTCCCACAGTAACCACCACACTTCCCTATGACTCGGGTACCATCCTGCAAGGGGAGAAAAAGCATCTTAGAGCAGCTGTTGACTCATGTTTCCAACACCTCTGTGGACTCTTATTTATTTTTCTGCACTGCAGGGCTGCACAATATGTGATTTCAAGGATCCAGGCTGATTTTTTTTTTCTCCCATTCAAGTATTAACCAGGCCCAACCCTGCTTAGCTTCTGAGATCAGTTGAGACTGGCGTATTCAGAGTGTTATGGCCGTAGACAGACTGATTTTTTTTTAATTTAGAGACAGCTAGAGACACTACAGCATTGGAGCTGTCCCCTACCCCCAGGGATGTGGCACTGCCATATCGTGCTAGGAGACATGAACCTTGAACCTGGGTCATATAAAGCAAGGCAGGCATGCTACCCAGTAAGCTATACTCAGGCCCCACCCACTGTTTTCTTCTTCTCCTTCTTTCCTTTTTGTTTCTAAATGATTTTTTTTTGCATGTACAACACCACCTAAACCTTCTGAAAAGAGGTTGAGCCTAACACTCTCACCAATGTAGAAAGCAGCAGTTGACCAACTATTATTCATAAACTCAATCCAGCCTGCCACTAGCTTCTATATGCGTCTTGAGTCAACAATAGCTTCTACATTTCTTTAAAAAAAATTACTGGGGGGGGGGTGTTAATGGCTTATGCTATAGCTGTTGTCACATAGCTACTTCTACATTTTTAAATGTTTGAGAAGCAAACCAAGAACAGTATTTCTTGGTATGTTAAAATGATATGGCATTCAAATCGTGGTATTCCCAAAGTTTTGTAGTAACACAGGGTGTCCACTCATTTGACCACAGTCTGGCTACTTCTGGCTTTCCAACTACAGCACCAGAGTTGCCACATCTGTCACTGTCTTACCCCACTGATGAACATACTACAGACCACAGTGGTGGCTTTTACCGCACAGTGTTTTGAACAACATGCACCTTGTCCTAACATGACATTTTATCTAACTAAAAAATTGCAAGTGCATACCATCATGCCAATACAAAAGATAAAAACAGGGCTTTACCTGCTGGACTTTCAAAAAGCCCTAATATAGGGCAGCTAGGAAGACGGCTCTACTGGCAGACCATTACACTAACACACCGGAGGTTCCGTCTTCAATTCCCAGCAGCACATGTGCTGGAGTGATGCTGCAGCTGTCCCCCTTCTTCTTCTTCTTCTTCTCTCTCTCTCTCTCTCTTTCTCTTTCTCTCTGTATATATGTGTGTGTGTGTGTGTGTGTGTGTGTGCGTCTGCATGTGCGTGTGTGTGTGTGTGCGTCTGCATGTGCGTGTGTGTATGTGGTAAAATTCTCACTCATATGTAGTAAATAAAACAAAATTTTAAAAAAATAATCATGGTGTAAGGGTTATTCTATTGCCAAATGTGGATGGCAAAGCAACGGTACTAAGCTATGCTAAAAGAACTCACTCTACAGCATTGCCAAACTCAGTATTCATGACAATATCCCTACAACATAGTTTATTCACACACAGAGAAAATGGAAGCATTTCCAAGCAGTACCTTTGTTAGCCAAACAAGACAGAGCTTACCATAATGAAATTAATGAACTATTGTTTAATTGTAACAGTTAAAGAAATGTGTCTAGGACAATATTTAAGATTCCAATTCTTCGTTTAAGAACAGGTGTTTGAAAAAGTTAATGGCATTATGAGCTAATCAATATTCAGTCAAATAATGGAAATAACTCTCAGTAGTAGCCTTTGGCTATTGATAATGTGACAGATATTATTGATTCTATTGAGTTGTTTATTTAGAGATAATGATAAGTATGAAGTGAGAAGCAACTGAAGAATTAGCCTTTATGAGTAGCCTGCCTGGAAAAAGCACAGGTTAAGAATATTTCAAAAAAGATTGAGAAAACATTAGTGCAGAACAACTAACGAGGAACCTGCTAAAATGTACTGTGTTGACAACTGAGTGGTGAAATGTGGAGTCAAAAAAAGCTGTGGTTGGGTCCATTTACAAATATTGTGAAAATGCAAGATGTTTACAGCTTACGGATACATGCATGCTTGTGTGTATGAGATAGGCACCTGGCATAACATAGTCTTATCACCAGGTGCGACAGGATCTCTAGTGTCAAAGATGGGGCAAGTTTTGTGATGACGAGCTAAACCATCATCGGGTTTTGACATTTTTGGTTGAAAGCAGAAGCTGATCTAGCCTGACTTGTCTTACTGTACAGTTGGTTGATGACATGGCAATAACTCTAACTCAGTATTCTGAACTCAGGGCCAGAGTAGAATTCTTTTTTTTTTTTTTTTTTTTGGAATAAGAACTGCTCTCAATTACGGCTACTGAGTACTTTGTGTTGGGATACCAGATAGTACTACCAACTTGATTTTTCTCAATGAGCTGAACTTAAAATCACTAGGCTAACCTGCTCTTTTACGCAAAGCTTATACTGTAGTAAAATCATTGTAACAACAGTTAACATTATCTGTCTAAGAAATGTTAACTCACTTTACATATTTTCCTTTTTGTCAAAAGTTACAATAAGAAGATACATTTAGGGGCCAGACTGTGGTGCATCTGGTTAAGCTCACACATTACATTGTGTAAAGACCTGAGTTCAAACCCCTTATCCCCATCTGCCAGTGGAAAGTTTCATGAGTGGTAAAGCAGGGCTGCAGGTGTCTCTCTCTCTCTTTCTATCTCCCTCTTTAATTCCCCTCCCTTCTCAATTTCTCTGTCTCTATCCAATAATACATAAATAAATAAATAAGATTTTTAAAAAGCAGTTAAAATATAGAATTGTAATGATTTAAAAAAAAAGATATGTTTCCATGCCACAGGATTTTTAGCAGATAAATTTTCAGAATTTGAACTAGAGTTCCAAAGGCAACTTTTGAGTTTTGATGTAAATGCAAGGGAAATATTCATATTTTAGAATCTATTTAATGAGGCAATTGAGTTTCCAACTTACCTTCAACTGTGATTAATCTGTAATGTAATGATCTCCTAAAATGCAAGTGTTAGGAGAAAAATCTAATAGAATTCTATAAATGTCCACAAAGGCATGAGCATGATCAGTTAAAACTATCAGGTATGTGGTTGGGTGAAACAGCTTATTTGGATAGTGTATTACTTTGCCATGTGTGAGAGCCAGGTGTGAACCTAGATCCATGCTTTGAAGGAACTTTCAGTGCTGTGCTCTCTTTCTCTCTTTTCTCTTTCTCTCTTTCTTTAAAAAAATTGTCTGGTATAGACAGTATCACTTCCTGGCCACACTTATTCATACAAATAGTTATATATAAAAATGATGTATAGAAAACCTCATTTCAGATCAACAAACAGATAAACCCTTAGAACTGATGTTAGGGAGTCGGGCTGTAGTGCAACGGGTTAAGCGCAGGTGATGCAAAGCACAAGGACCAGCATAAGGATCCCAGTTCGAGCCCTCAGCTCCCCACCTTCAGGGGAGTCGCTTCACAAGTGGTGAAGCAGGTCTGCAGGTGTCTATCTTTCTCTTCCCCTCTATGTCTTCCCCTCCTCTCTCCATTTCTCTCTGCCTATCCAACAACAATGACATCAATAACAACAATAATAATAACTACAACAATAAAATAAGGGCAACAAAAGGGAATAAATAATATTAAAAAACAAGAACTGATGTTAATAAGAGACAGCAAATGAAGACTTCTACCTAATTAAACAAAATGTTATCTTCTCCCAATATTCTGTTTTTCTCACTGGTAGATCCATGTTACAAAAACATTGTACCCAAGTAAGATTAAAATTTAAACTTAATATTTTGTGCAAATGATTTCTTTCTTGTCACATAAGCACTCGTATTACAGCACTGATGTTTGTTTCTTGGCTGGCAAGTCTAAAATATTTACTATCTGGTCTTTTACAGAAATGGGTACTGGCCTCTGGACTAAAGCTTGAAGTGTTCTGACCTGCCTGTCTATCATATTGTACTTTTTCCTCCTCCTTCCCCCTCTGCATCTATTGGGTCTGTCCTGCTAATGTCCCATAAGTCCTTTTATGACCCATTCTTTTTTTATTGTTGTTTTAATTATTATTGTTGTTGTTATTGATGTCATCATTGTTAGATAGGACAGAAAGAAATGGAGATAGGAGGGGAAGACAGAGAGGGGGAGAGAAAGATAGACACCTGCAGACCTGCTTCACTGCCTGTGAAGAGACTCCCCTGCAGGTGGGGAGCCGAGGGTTTGAATCAAGATCCTCATGTCGGTTCTTGCACTTCACGCCACATACACTTAACCCGCTGCACTACTTCCTTATGACCCATTCTTTTCAGCTAAAGCTCTTGTCCTTCTCCCTGCCTGTGTGCATTAGACTACCTCCATTTTTTAGGTGAATTTCTCAAGGCTCAATACTAAGGCCATTTCCTCCAAGACACCTTCCAGACCCAGTTACCTGCTGCAAAACACCTTTTAAAATGAGATCATTAATTCTTTAAAAATGGTCTTCTTGCTAGAACATGAGACCCACCAATCTAAAGTCAGCATCCAAGTGTCTCAATCTAGTATGGCACAGAGAAGTATGAAGCAATGAGAAGAGCTGAAACTGAGGCGAACTCTTCTTGAATGCAATGCAGACTGTTCTGCTAATTCATTTCTCTAACATGCTACTGTACTAGGAAAAAGTCCATATGTAACAGTGGCATCATTCCTCATTGTGCAAATTTACCTTGCCACATCACCTACTTTAATTTTTTTTTAATGTTGTAGTTATTATTGTTGTTGATATTTATGTCGTCGTTGTTGGATAGGACAGAGAGAAATGGAGAGAGGAGGGGAAGACAGAGAGGGGAAGAGAAAGATAGACACCTGCAGATCTGCTTCACCACCTGTGAAGCAACCCCCCCCGTAGGTGGGGAGTCGGGGACTTGTACCGGGATCTTTACGCTGGTCCTTGTGCTTTGTGCCGTGTGCACTTAATCCGCTGCACTACCGCCCAACTCCCCACATCAGCCACTTTTATCCTTCCATTCCTACCCAATGCTTGACATCTTAGATGTTCCACATGTTTTACTACTGGGAATGATGGCACAATGCCTCATATTTGTGTCTGCATTTTGGGATATCACTGGGTTATATTACATTCCCAGAGCTAAGTCAAAAGGCAAACATATGAAAATTTCTTAAAAGTAATAAATAATCCCATTTAAAAATTGCTAATTTATCAATGAAAATGGACTAAGACAGTTTCCCTCTCCTTTAGTTTAATATGAGTGGAACTGAGCTAGAGAAATGTTGGCTTTCACTCCATTTGGTTCTGGCTGGGGTAGGGGCTCATGGAAAGTCCTGGATCTATTCTGATACCACCAACTGGATATGACACCAGATCAACTGATTCTTTAGCCAGCAAGTGTCTCCCTAGGCTAACTTAACGTCTGGGGGCTCCTATCAATTCATGATAGGAGCATCTTCTGCTTTATCAAAGCTATTGATTCACTTCAACTCTTTTTCTGATCCAGCACCACAGAAACCTGAGTCCAACTGCTTGGGACTGGTATCATATCCTTAGCAACCTCTTTAAGTCTCAACTTCCTGGCCCTGTTGGAAAATGGGAATAAATGTCTCTCTACTAAGACTTGCTGTATTTGAAAGGAAGCAATGTAAAGTGCTTACTTAGCACAGTGCTTGTCCTAAATATACAGTATGTGGCAGCACGTGCTCAAGACAACATTAGCCATTATTATCATAATAGCATTTTTTATGTGTGAAATTTCATTACAGCCTGTTCACATGGAAATGAGAAGAAGTGGGTAATTTTTAAATTGCTGATAATGGCCTTGCAGTGTTCATGTTGTTTCATTAATTAGGACTCTGCTCATGTGAGTTAGATAAGGGCTGAGATAAAACTTACCAATTTCACAACAGAATTAAAAACCAGACTGAGAAAATGAACAGCATAAACACGACTGTCTGAGACATATCTACTTCAGAGAGAGAATGGTATGTTTTCCTGTAGCTTAGAAGCAACCACTTCTATACAATGAAACACTAAATGTAAATCAGTTTTATTTCTTCATTAAAGCAGGCCCACTAAATTCTCTTTTCAATGAATATTTTGTGAATGTAGATTGAGCTATTACATTTAACGAAAAGGAAAGACTCCCTGTTATGTGAAGGACAATTTACTCTGTATGCCTTTCATCAATTCCTCTTTTTTTTTTTTTTGCCTCCAGGGTTATTGCTGGGGTTCGGTGCCTACACTACAAATCCACTGCTCCTGGAGGCCATTTTTCCCATTTTGTTGCCCTTGTTGTTGTCGCTATTATTGTTGTTGCTGGATAGGACTGAGAGAAATGAGAGAGGAGGGGAGACGGGGAGGGGGAAGAGAAAGACAGACACCTGCTGACCTGCTTCACCGCCCGTGAAGCAACTCCCCTGCAGGTGGGTAGCCGGGGATCCTTACACCAGTCCTTGTGCTTTGCGCCATGTGCACTTAACCCGTTGCACTACCAACCTATTCCCTCAATTCCTCTTTTTATCTCAGTCAGTATGTCCAGGAGTGTTTTGCTGAGGTGACTCACGAAGGCCAGCACATTCTGACTGAATAGCACTTATTTGCACTACTTTAAAGTTAGCTGGAAGGGGAGTCAGGCTGTAGCGCAGCGGGTTAAGCTCAGGTGGCGCAAAGCACAAGGACCGGCACAAGGACCGGCATAAGGATCCCGGTTTGAGCCCCGGCTCCCCACCTGCAGGGGAGTCACTTCACAGGTGGTGAAGCAGGTCTGCAGGTGTATCTTTCTCTCCTCCTCTCTGTCTTCCCCTCCTCTCTCCATTTCTCTCTGTCCTATCCAACAATGACAACAACAATAATAACTACAACAATAAAAAAAAAGAGCAAGGGCAACAAAAGGGAATAAATAAAATAAAAAATAAATATTAAAAAAATAATAATAAAGTTAGCTGGAATGAGCCCATAAAACAGTTTCTGTCTTTTGCCCAAATATATAATCCTAGACAGTTAAAATATGCAAATCTATGTGAAAAGCTTGTCTAGTTGCTTTAGGAATGGGCAGCAAAAAAAGTATATCAAATTCAGTATTACTCTACTGATATGTAGTCTTTTTTTTTTTTTTTGCCTCCAGGGTTATTGCTGGGGTTAGGTGTCTGCACTACAAATCCACTGCTCCTGGAGGCCATTCCCCCCACCCCCTTTTGTTGCCCTTGTTTTTTACTGTTGTTGTTGGGTAGGACAAAGAGAAATCGAGAAAGGAGAGGAAGACAGAGAGGGGAAGAGAAAGGTAGACACCTGCAGATCTGCTTCACTGCTTGTGAAGCAACCCCCCTATAGGTGGGGAGCCAAGGGCTAAAACCGGGATCCTTGCACTGGTTCTTAAGCTTTATAGTATGTGCGCTTAACCCACTGCGCTACCACCCAGTCCCTGTAGTCTTTTTTTTTTTTTTTTTTGCCTCCAGGGTTATTGCTGGGGCTTGATGCCTGCACTATGAATCCACTGCTCCTGGAGGGCATTTTTTCCCCTTTTGTTGCCCTTGTTGTTTATACATGTTGTTACTATTATTGTTGTCATTGTTGTCGGATAGACAGAAATTGAGAGAGGAGGGGAAGACAGAAAGGAGGAGAGAAAGACAGACGCCTGCAGACCTGCTTCACCGCCTGTGAAGTGACTCCCCTGCACATGGGGAGCCGGGGGCAAGAACCGGGATCCTTTGCACCACATGCACTAAACCTGCTGTGCTACTGCCCGGCCCCCTGTCTATTTTTTTATGCTTGGTGGACAACTGGATTTTCATAAGTGAACTATAGGTTAGAAGGCAAACCCTGGTAGATAGATGAAAGTTGATTCTGCGCTTCATATCTACACACACACACACACACACACACACACACACACACACACACACCCCTTAGGCTGTCTTACCTCCACCAGTTATAAATGAACTAAAAGGTGGAAATTAAATCTGTCTTTTCTAAGGTAATACAACTTTCATTAATTTTTAATTTCAGAGCAGTTCTCCAATGAAGGATGAGCATTACTCCGTATGGCCAAGTCTTATGAAACACAGTCCCTTGGATTCCCTAGGCCCTATAACACCTCCAGAAACACAAGAAGAGACCTGGGATCACTTCTCCTCTGGGCAGAACTGAAAGCTCCTTAACACTGCCTGTTCTAGGGCCTCTTCCTGAGCTGAGACCCAGAAGGCAACTTAGAACAGGTGTGTGCAGAGCATCTAGGGTTGGGTGGAAGGGCCATTTTGCATCCCGAGCACATCTGTACACTGAGAGCATTCAGGATGTGATTGGCAGAGGAGCTCCGAGCTCTGCTTTCACTTTGGTTTTACATGGGCCATGTTATTTTTCTGTCTGCTACTCACACACAAGAACAAAGACAAATTTATCCCTGAACCAAACCTGTGTAGCCAAAGCAGCTACCAGGAAGTCCCCCCTCCCGCCCTGGGTTGGACAGAACTGGGTGGATGGATGTTTCTGGGAGTCCCACATACCTCACTTTGAGGTAGGGTGAAGCTACCTGAACAAAACCTACATGGGCCCATGGGTCCTGCCAAGTCAGGGCTTTTATCTCAGGTAAGTCTGCATCCTGGTCATCTTGGCCAAAGGTCACGTCATTTATAGCAAATGCTTCCTCTGCTTCTGCTATTAGCCCAGTGACAGGCAAGCAGTTTTACATCTCTGTAGTAGAAGTGAGGTGGTTTTTAAAAAAATTTTAATTAGTATCTTTATTTGATAGAGACAGCCATAAATCAAGAATGAAAGGGAGTGACAGAGATGGAGAGAGACGGAGACACCTGCAATACTATTTCATCACTCGCAAAGCTTTCCCCCTGCAGGTGGAGATTGGGAGCTTGAGCCATGTGCACTCAACCAGATTGCACCACCACCCGGCCCCTTTACTAAAAAAAAAGTTTTTGATTTAATTTAATTTATTTATTATTGGATAGGGAGAGAAATTGAGAGGAAAGGGGGAGATAGAGAGGGAGGGAGACAGAGACACTTACAACACTACTTTACCACTTGTGAAGCTTTCCCCCTGTGGGTGGGGACCAGGGACTTGAACCTGGGTCCTTGCACACAGTAATGCGCGTGCTTAACCTGGTGCACCACCACCTGCCCCCACATCTCTGTTTTTTATTGCTGCTAGGGGTATTGCTGGGGCTCTGTGTTGGCACTACAAATCCACCACTCCCAGAGACCATTTTTTCCTTTTTTTTTCTTGATAATTCTTATTATTTTCTTGATAGGACAGAGAGAAATTAAGTGATAGAGAGAGGGAGAGAAAGACAGACACCTGCAGACCTACTTCACTGCTTGTGAAGTGAACCCCCCTGTAGGTGTGAAGTGAGGGCTTGAACCCGGGTCCTTTCACTTGGTAATATGTATGTTTAACCAGGTGCATCACTGCCTGGCCAGCCCCTTCCCCACATCTTAGTCTCCTTTACTCTCAGCAAGAAGCCAATGGGATGAGAATTACCACCATCCCCATTTTATGGACTAAGAAATCGAAGTCCTCTATAGAAATGGAGCTGCTCATCAGACAGCAGAACTAGTAAGCAGGTACTCCAGCAATCCACTGTGAGTCTACACTGTGAGTCTACAGCTTCCATACTGTGCAGCCACCAAGGGCTTCCTTTCAGCTCCTAGCTCCCTGCTGACCCCACCTTCTCAAATTACACTCCCAAGAACCCAATGAGAAAGCTGGGAGCAATACAGTCATTTGATGCATTCAAACTGCCCAATTAATAGTAGCGATTTCACTTGTAAAAAGCAATGCTTTGTTACTAGTTAAAAATCTGAAGAGAATTCTCCCCATCACACACAGGCAGTCAACACGGAGCCTGCCGTTATTCTGGCCAGTTTTGTCCCAAGATCCCAGGAGGTGGAACAGTGTCTGTGCCTCCATGTGATTCTGGCAATTCAGTTCATCTACGCCGATGACATCTGCTGTGCAACTCAGGCATCCAAGTTCGACATCCTCGAGAAAACACTCACGGAAGACATGTCTCTGATATCTGATTACTGTAAAAAATGGCGACTAATCCCTAGCACTGCAAAAACGGTATCATCTGTTTTCCATCTACACCATGCCTCTGCCTCGCGTGAGCTTAATGTGCAGCTTGGTGATACGAGAATCCGGCATGAAGCCCAGCCAGTCTATCTTGGCGTTACTCTCGATCGCACCCTGTCATTTCACGAACATCTCATAAAAACTGCAGCAAAGGTGGGCGCGAGGAATCACATCATTGCAAGACTGGCCAGCTCCTCATGGGGCGCGAGCGCTTCCACACTACGATCATTATCTCTGGTATTATGCTATTCCACTGCAGAATACTGTGCCCCAGGATGGTTCCGTAGCCCCCATGTCCACTTGGTCGATTCCAAATTATATTCCTCCATGAGGATAATTTCTGGAACCATCCGTTCCACCCCGGTTCCATGGCTGCCAGTTCTTGGCAACATCGCCCCGCCAGATATTCGTCGGGATGCGGCATCATCTAAGTTCATTTCCCACATCTACACTCGACCAGACCTGCCAATATACGCGGATATCTTCGCCCACCCTGTCCAGCGCTTGACGTCTCGTCATCCAATCTGGTCCCCTATGCCTACACTGAACTTCTCTGTTCCAGTCTCTTGGAAACAGAGTTGGCAGTCAGCTGAGGTAAAGAACAAACACCTTATCACAGACCCCTGCAAGCGTCAACCCGGCTTTGACCTAGCATGTTATGATTGGGCCCTCCTCAATCGCTATCGAACAGGCCATGGCCGGTGCGTCGCTATGTTCCATCGCTGGGGAGCCAGAGAAGACCCGAACTGCCCCTGCGGCTACAGACAGACTATGACCCACATAGTCAACGACTGCCACCTCTCCAGATTCAAAGGAGGTCTCGAAACTTTACATCAGGCTCAACCTGATGCTGTTGACTGGCTACAGAAGAAGGGCAAACGCTAGAAGAAGAAGTTTAACCTTGAATGACTAGAGCTATTTCTTTTCTTTTAAAATTTTACTTTCATGTGAGAGAAATACAGAGTGAAAGATACAGACAGAGAATAGAGCACTGCTCAGCTGTGGCTAATGGTGGTGCTGGAGATTGAAGCTGGAACTTCAAAGCCTCAGGTATGATGATAGTCTTTTACATAAACACTAGTCTGTCTCTCTGCAGCCTGAGCAGAGCTTGCCTTTCTTTCTTTCTTTCTTTCTTTCTTTCTTTCTTTCTTTCTTTTCCTTCCTTCCTTCCTTCCTTCCTTCCTTCCTTCTTCCCTTTATTTCTTTCCTTCTTTCTTCTCTTTCCTTTTTTTGTTGTCATTACTAGGGTTTTGCTGAGGCTTTGTACCTACACAATTACACTATTTCTGACAGATTCTTCTTGTGATTTATTTTTAGCTCAAAGTCTCTAAAATGTTGCTGGGCAGCCAAATTAGGAAAAAAAAAAATCTGAGGAGACAGTCACAGTAGAGTCTCATGCGTGAGCTCTGGATGATTCAGGTTCAATTTCCTGTTATCAGTGTAAGCCAGAGCTGAGCAGTGTTTTTATTTGTCTGTCTGCCACTCATTTAAAAATATGATAAATCTTTTAAAAAGATACTAGTAGGCCATGAATAGTTGTTGGGCCAACTTCGTCCCTCTATGGGCATTACTTCCCATGAAGCAGGGGAAAGACCAACCCACCTTGGTAGTGCAGTGATCATTCTCTCCACAAGGTGGCGCTCCTAGCTGTAATTATTTTTAGTTTCAGGATGGAAAATGCAATAGCCAGGGGTGGTTAACAAATAGGAAAGAAATGTACACGACACAGTTTACATAGATGGCTTCCTACACAATCATGCTTCATGTGCGACCATGTTTTGGGCAGTGAATTGTTGGTTCCTAGGGGTCAGTGAAACATAATATATATGTTCACTGAAAGAACGCACATTCTAAAAACACATACACTCTATCAACCCCATGCCATCTCTCAGCCACCTTTATCCCTTTCAGTGTATGGAAAAATATTTCATGATAAAATGATAATTAGTTAAGCTTTTCACTGAGCTAACCAGACCTGAGATAGTTTAGCTTAGAAATGAGATTTCTGTTCACACAGAGACAGACACAGAGAGAGATAAAAGAGAGAGGTAACATAGCTTCCCCTTGTGGTGCTGTACTCTAGTGAGCACTCTGGTCAGTGTTATTTTTTTATATTATTATTTTTTCTTCCTTTTTGGGGGGGGGTCTCCAGGGTTACTGCTTGGGCTCGGTGCCTGCACTACAAATCCACTGCTCCTGGAGGTTACTTTTTCCCTTTTTTTTGTTGCTTATTGTTGTTGTTGGATAGGACAGAGAGAAAGGAAAGATGGGGAGAGAAAGACACCTGCAGACCTGTTTCACCACCTGTGAAGCGACGCCCCCTGCAAGTGGGGAGCCAGGGGGTCAAACAGGGATCCTTGCTCTGGTCCTTGCGCTTTGTGCCATGTACACTTAACCTGCTGTGCTACCGCCTGGCCCCCTCAGTGTTATTTTATTTTACTTTTAAATATTTATTTATTTATTCCCTTTTGTTGCCCTTGTTGCTTTATTGCTGTAGTTACTATTATTGTCATCGTTGTTGGATAGGACAGAGAGAAATGGAGAGAGGAGGGGAAGACAGAGAGGGGGAGAGAAAGACCTGCAGACCTGCTTCACTGCTTGTGAAAAGACCCTCCCTCTCCCAGCAGGTGGGAAGCCCTGATCATCCACTGGAATCACCTAGAGAGTTTTAAGTTCTATTTCTGTTCAGAAATTCCCAGTCAGTGATACCAGTCCTGGTGGTACCTGGGAGTATTCATCTCAATCCTCCTTAGCTGAGTAACCAGGATCCGCATACCAGTGCTTCCCAAGTGCATTTGCCTATGAACCTCTTGTTTACCTGAAAATCCTCTGTAAATCCAGGGCCCCAGAAGCTGCATTTCTGCAAGCTTCCAGGTGCTACTGTTGCTCAGTGCCACACCTAGAGAAGCCATCAGTTGTACAGCACAGAAGCCTGGTGAGCAGAGACCCACTTAGCATTTCTCAGACTCCACAAGTGACCCCTTTGTTGCCGTCTCATATCCATTTTAGTTTTTTCTCTGAAGCAAACAGTATTTCACAAATAAGAATCTCAGGATGGCTAGTGGCTGAGCCTGTGACTTGCTCAGAGGTTTTCTTAGGGCTTTCAGCTTCCAGGTGAGGTACATGAACAGTCACTGGATGGTTTGGGGTGCCAGCCCAGAAGCAAAGCAAAAGCAAAGCAAAGCGCTGTTCCCTTCCCTTCCTTATAGGTGCACTACCTTCCACTCAGGGCCCACATTGCCTTCCTCATACATTGCAGATCCCCCCCCCCCCCCACGCCTTACCAGAGCACAGCTCAGCTCTGGCTTATGGTGGTGTGGGGCATTGAACCTGAGACTTCGGAGCCTCAGGCATGAAAGTCTCTTTGCATAATCATAACCATTATGCTACCTACCCACGCTCTAGCTTTTATTTTTCTTTTTAGGGGGACAATTTGTTGGAGTCCACAGAAACTAGAAAAGAAAGCAGCCTACCGGTGACTTTTTGATGTCCGACACTGCATAATTCCCTTGGGAGGTCCACCTGGCAGAGTCAGTTAATGACAGCCCGGTTCCATATAGGTTGATGCTAAAGCGACCCTGGAATGGCCAAGGAAGGTTAAAATTAGTTCACATGATGCAAAAACAAATATGACACAATAAAAAGTATCTGGGTCAATGTACTATGCTACTCAAGGAAGACTGGTCCAGAAATGGGTGCAGCCTAGAATGTTCCTAGCTGTGACCATGGACTATGAGTCTAGACTGACAGGGGCTCAGAGGTTACACAGGTTACTGTGCTAAATATGAATAGACGTGGGCCCTAGGTCAGATCAGCAGGGTTAACAGTTGATGGTATTTCTATACTTTTCTTATATTTGGGAGCTACTCTCTGCCCTAATCTAGCTTTCCTATTCCCAACTCTGATACCATCTTCCCATACAATACTTTTTTTTCCTTTATTGGGGGGGGGTAATGATTTACAATTAACAGTAAAATACAGTATTTAGTACATGTTTAACATTTCTCAGTTTTCCACATAACAATTCAACCCCCTCTTGGTCCTCCTCTGCCATCATGTTCCAGGTTCTGAACCCCCCCCACCGCCTCGCACACCCACCCCCCCGCCGCCATCTCAGTCTTTTACTTCGGTAGAATACACCAAACCCAGTCCAAGTTCTACTTTGTGTTTTCTTATTTTTCAGTTTCTTTATTATTAGTGACTTAATAATGATAGACAAGATTGTGGACTAAGAGGCATAAAATTCATGTAATTCCCACCATCAGAGTACCCTATCCTGTCCCCTGCACTGGAAGCTTCCCTATCCTTTTTTTTTTTGCCTCCAGGGTTATTGCTGGAGCTCAGTGCCTGCACTATGAATCTACTGCTCCTGGAGGCCATTTCCCCCATTTTGTTGCCCTTGTTGTTACCGTTATTATTGTTGTTGTCATTGCTGCTGTTGTTGTTGGATAGGACAGAGAAAAATGGAGAGAGGAGGGGAAGCAGAGAGGGGGAGAGAAAGACAGACACCTGCAGACCTGCTTCACCACTTGTGAAGCGACTCTCCTGCTGGTGGGGGAGCCGGGGCTTGAACTGGGATCCTTATGCTAGTCCTTGTGCTTTGCGCCATGTGAATTTAACCTGCTGTGCTATCGCCCGACCCCCAGCTTCCCTATTCTTTATTCCTCTGAGAATACGGACCAAAGATCTCTATGGGGTGCAGACCAGACAATACTTTTTGTCCACCACACTCTAGCTATTGGATTCAGGCAAAAATTACTAAAGTCGTGGGCTACACGGGAACATACCTTAAAAAGTCTTCCTAGCTTCTCCCACAGGAAGACACTTAGTTTCATTTGCCCTGTTCCCACCTTTAGGTTCCTGTTTATTGAACAATTTGCTTTCTATCACACTGCCTTGCAGCCAAGTTGAAGATGCTACCATGATGCCATACTGATCTCCCTGGGCAGATGACTTCACCAGTGTGTCCCAGAACTACACCTCCCCAGAGCCCTACACCACTAGGGAAAGACAGAAACAGGATGGAGGTATGGATCGATCTGCTAACATCCATGTGCAGCAGAGAAGCAATTACAGAAGCCAAACCTTCCACCTTTTGCACCCCATAAAGATCTTTGGTCCATACTCCCAGAGAGAGATAAAGAATAAGGAAGCTGACAGTAGAGAGGATGAGACACTGAACTTTGGTGGTGGGAACTGTGTGGCACTGTACCCTTGTTGTGTTATAATCTTATCGACCATTATTAAATCACTAATAAAAATTATTTTTAAAAGTATATAAGAGAAGAGAACTGTCTTAATTATTATAGTTACTAATTGTGGAGATTTTTTTTTTTTTGAGGTGTAAAGGCCTGGGCCTGGTGTTTCACAAGCATCATTCCCTCTATCCACGCAAGAGCTCTCTGCAGGCAGTTCTCTTCACAGTTGGGGAAACTGAGGTCCAGCCATTGAGATTAACTTCTCTTATAAGGAAGAAGGAACAGTGAGAGTCCTAAACTCAAATTTCCCTGACTTCAAAGCTGTCAACCACTGCCATTCGGTCTCCTTAACACCGCAGCTCTGATGTTACTCACAATTATCAGATTCCATCAGGCACAAAATGCCACAGAGTAATTTTTCTAACAAGATCTCGCTGCCAAAGCTGCCCAGGCTGCAGTTCCCTGCGGCGCCAGGCACTCCACTTACTCAACCCAGTAGGGCTGGACTTCAAAGGAGAGCGCAGTCTCCCGAGTGGCCAGCAGAGGACGCGGTTGCCCCTTCTCTTCTGCAGAGCTCCCACCCACTAGATCCAGGCTTGCTTTCAGAGTCCCCACTGCTTGGGATATTTATCTCCTAAGGCCCAGATTTAATCCCCAGCACCACCATAAACCAGAGCTGAACAAAGGTCTGGTATCATTTTTTTTTTTTCACTCCCCCTCTCTCACACAAAGACAACGTGAGATAGTGTCTTCAGATTCTACTCCTCAGTGTCCTGTATCACCAAGCACAGATACCCATACATCCTCTCTGAATTCTACAAACCAGTACTCGACTGAACCAGTTTTTAAAGAAACAAAAAGAGCTGAGGTAGAGACGCAGACATCCAAGACATTAGTTTATTCATTTGTAAAATGGGAGGAAATAGCAGCATGTCATGAGAAATAAATGAAATTCACTTTTTGTATGTGGCTGGTAATATATAGATGATGAAAACACTAATATCATTCTGCATCTAACAGCTTTGTAAGCATTAGCCTTATCTCTCTGATATAAGAGTTATACCCACTGAATGGAGGGGCTGACTACTGCTTTGCCCACTTATATCATTCACAGTTCGTGACACGTGACCAGATGCCTGGTTGATTTTTAATATCACACCTTGGCTTGTCTAATAAGACTTCTAGGACTAGGGATAATTTGGTTTTCTCTCCATGTCACTTCCACAAATATTAACTAGCCAGAGATTATAAACCTTTTGGAGTCTACAATTTCATATCCCTTCATGAGGATAAATAGGATTCCTACTCAAGCAGTGCCGGAAGGATTTAGTTTCACCTAAGGGGTTTTCAACAAGGGATACTTATGCCACCAGGGGACATCTAGCAATATCTAGAGAGAGTTTTGGTTTTCACCATTCACTAGACAGCATCTGCTAGTCAGCAAAGAGCTGTATCATTCAGTATCCTGCACTGCACAGCCCAGCACCCTACAGCAGAGAAGCGCTGAGCCCCCAAATGTTGAGAGTGTTGAGGCTGAGAAAGCCTGGGGTAAAGGGAGGTAGAATCCAGACTGCTCCTTTCAGGAAAACTCAGGTACACAGCCTCACCTTCCTGAGCTCACCTGCAGGATGGGTGAATATCCTAGCCCAGAGACACCAGACAGTGGCACACCTGGTAGAGGACACACATTACCATGCACAAAAACCTAGGTTAAAGCACATGGTCCCCATCTACAGAGGGGAAGCTTTATGTGTGGTAAACAGTGCTGCAGGTGTCTCTTTCTGTCTCATTTCCCTTTTAACTTCCCTCTGTTCTATCAAAGAGAAAGAAAGAAAGAAAAAAGAAAGAAAGAAAGAAAGAAAGGCCACCAGGAGTTGTGGATTTGTTGTGCAGACACTGAGCCCCAGTCATTATTTACCCTGGTGGAAAAAACAGAAAACAAACAAAAAAAACTTAACCTGGAAGCTGGGCATTGTCATATTATCATGCACAAGGACCTGGGTTTGAGCTCCCACTCCTTACCTGTAGAGGGGACACCTCAGGAGTGGTGAAGCAGGTCTGTAGGTGTCTCTCCCTATCTTCCCCACCCCTCTCTATTTATCTTTGTCCTATGAAATAAAATAGAAAAAAAAAAAAAGGAAAAACTGGCCACTGAGAGTGATGAATTTGTAATGCTGGGACAGAACTGCAGCAATAACCCTGACGATGGATGGATGGATGGATGGATGGATGGATGGATGGATATATGTAATCTGTACACTGGGGACTGGGGACATGGGTTGTATGACAGGTCTAGTGCTCTTAACTCATTACCTGCCAAACAGTAAGTATTTTTATTTATTTATTATTTATTATTTTAACCAAAGTTCTGCTCAGCTCTCCTTTGTGATGGTGCTGAGGATTGAACCTAGGACCTTTGGTGCCTCAGGAATAAAAGTCTTTTGCACAACCATTATGCTATCTCCCTAACCAGGGTAAGTGATGTTTTAAAATATTTTGGGAAAGGGAGTCGGGCAGTAGCGCAGCGGATTAAGTGCATGTGGCACAAAGTGCAAGGAACGGCGTAAGGATCCAGGCTCGAGCCCCGGCTTCCCACCTGCAGGGGAGTAGCTTCACAAGTGGTGAAACAGGTCTGCAGGTGTCTATCTTTCTCTCCTCCTCTCTGTCTTTCCCTCCTCACCCCATTTCTCTCTGTACTATCCAACAACAAAGACATCAATAAAAAAAACTACAACAATAAAACAAGGGCAACAAAAGGGAATAAATAAATAAATATAAAAAAATATTTTGGGAAACTCCTTGGTGGCACTTCTGTGTAGATGTTAATTAGCACTGTTCTGACAATAGGCCCCAACATTGAAGTGTTACAGCCCTCTTTGCCCAGCCTCCTCAGACACTGGCTTCTGTATTGGACACTTGGCACCACAGATGCATTGGTCCATTTGGCCCTTTTCATAATTTCTAGCTATTATTATCCTGAGGAAGATACCTACCCACTCCAATAATGCCCAGACCACACTATTGCCAAGGACCTCTCTCTCTTCCCACCCTGTCTCCTTACCCGGCCTACTCTCCACACAGACTGATGATCCCACCTACACAGTCTTGCAAGAAAGAAGTTCTGCTCTGCTGCAGATCCAAATCTTTAGGAGAGAAGATGATGGGCTAATGGTCTGGTTTCTAAGGGAAGGGGAGTTGCCCCCAGCTGATGGGGGTGCCCAGAGTCTGAGCCTGATGAATCTCCACATCTAGCCAGATGTACACACTCAGAGCAGGTGACAGACCAGAAGGAAGTGCTCTTCTCATTCTCCTTCAGCCATTTCCAGTCCAGGGATCTGTCCCATTCAATAGCACTCTACAAGGGACAAGGGAGTTCTCCACCAGGAGAGTAAAGACCTAATACCTTTTCCAGCTCAAGTCTGAAGCATCTTTGCCCCCTACAATTTCACCTGCTGGGTCTAAAGAGCATGAGAGTTTTGAACTACGAACTCCTAATATTGCTTTAAAGAACTGTTTATTTTTTATTTCTTTATTTTTAAAATATTTATTATTATTTTTTCCCTTTTGTTGCCCTTGTTGTTTTGTTGTTGTAGTCATGATTGATGTCATCGTTGTTGGATAGGACAGAGAGAAATGGAGAGAGGAGGGGAAGACAGAGAGGGGGAGAGAAAGACAGACACCTGCAGACCTGCTTCACCACCTGTGAAGGGACTCCCCTGCAGGTGGGCAGCGGAGGCTTGAACCGGGATCCTTAGGCCGGCCCTTGCGCTTTGCGCCACATGCGCTTCACCCACTGTGCTACTACCACCTGACTCCCAAGAACTGTTTATTTTTTATGAACTTGGAGAAGGAGAGGCAGGACATGAGCTCAGCTCAGTTCTGGCTTAAGGTGATGACAAGATGGAACCTTGACTTCTGGGGTCTCAGGGAGGCAAGTCCAGGCAAGTCTGCCACACTGAGAAACCTCCTGGCCCTCCTGGTGCTCATTTCAAAGAGTGAAAGTACCCAAGAACCAGGTGGAAATGAAGTGATCACAAATAAAATATGAAAGATCTGCCTTAGGCTACGAGTGCTGGGTCTCTCTCCAGACAAGTGTAAAAGCTACAGAGATCTAACCTGGAAAAGGGCTCAGCCATGTCTGATATTACAAACTTGGAAAGGCAGTCCTAGGATCAAACCATGCTCTATTGTGCGGTCTGGTTGTAGGGGTTTAGACAAGATACTCAACTTCTGTACCCCAGCGCCTTATCTGTAAAAAAGGGGGTGCACTCTCATAGGGTGCCAAGAGAGAAAAGGCTACACTAACTTACACACAACTGAGCAGTGCCTGAGCATAGGGAATAACCTCTAAGACCAGAAGTCATGAGAGTATAGTAGGACCTTGAATAAAGTTTCCTTCCAAGTTGGGGAAAAAGACTGACCCTGGGTGATGCACATTGGTAAGCGCACAGAGTACTAAGTGCAAGGACCCACGTAAAGATCCGGGTTTCAGCCCCTGGCTCCCCAATCTGCAAGGGGGAATGCTTCACAAGTGGTGAAACAGGTATGCAGGTGCCTGTTTCTCTCTCTCCCTATCTTCCTTTCGTCTCTCAATTTCTCTCTGCCCTAACCAATAAAATGGAAGAAGAAAAAAAAAAAATGGCCACGAGGAGCTATAGATTCATAGTGCCAGCACTGAACCCTGACAATAACCCTGAAGGCAAAAAAAAAAAAAAAGAAAAAAAGAAAAAGAAAAAGGAAAAAGAATGATTCCTTGCTAAAGTTTAGCTACAGGGCATTGTTTGAGGATCTTTATTTTCTTTCTGTGTTAGTTTGCTTGAAGGTCAAACTCTGAGAACCTACAGATACTGTTCAGAGGGGACTTACTGTAATGTATACAGGAGAGCAGGGTTAGAAAGACACATTCTGGCAATATCTTCAGCCAAGAGCTCTTGTGGAATCACCCTGATTGCTAAACAATCTCAAAAGCAGCAGCAAAGGATAAGGAGGAAAAAAGAGATTCTCAAGAGTGGACCTGCTTTGATTGCTGTGCAATCGCTGGGTCAAGGGATGAACCCTCTGCTCTGTAGTGACTTTCACAATCATACTTTCTACAGACCTCTTCCCAGAACATGAATGTGAAGAATTTCATGTCTTTCATCAATACAGCCAATGCTCAGTAAGTGTCTAAGGGACTGTATTCTAAAAATACCCTCCGTGGTTTACAACATGGGCTTGGAAAAATAACATACAAATCAGCCTCTCGCTGGCTGTAGGATTTCTTACTTAGCAGTGACTTCAGTGTCAGGATCCAGCAAATCAGCTAATAAGTTCCTGAATTGTTGAAACGAATGAAGGCAAATTGCCTTTCAGTGACTTAATCTTTCCCAAAGATACACAGACAGAAATACAAAAATTCTGAGACTTTTCAATCAGCTGCTAAATGCAACCCATACCAATCTGGGTGTTTGACATCACTGAGTGCTAAAGAAACTGCACTTCAAAAGTTCTTAGTCCTTGGATAATAGAGAAGAGGCCCTTTTTACCATTATGCCCTTTGTTTATTTTCTTTCTCCCCTGAGAGCTTCCTTTTCACTTCTCTAAAATGTGTAGCAATGCTTTCTTATGGCAGGGTTGAGAAAACACTCTGTTAAAAGGAAATTCAGATGTGTTTGTCTTGGGATGGTCTCAGTGGTTAGGCTTAAATCCATCCTGGAGAGACAGATCCTGGGATGTTCAATGCATTACCCATTCACAATTCCCAGACTTTTGGGGACTTCTAGGCCATCGGGGAAGTTTCCTAACAAAGTTCAGTAAAACTTTCTGAAGACCTTATGCAATCCAAGAAGAAAGCTGGATCCCAGCCTCCTAGCCAGGATCACCTAGTTCATTCTATTTGTCATGCCTTCTCCTTACAGAAGCTTCTTTCAAAGACTAATGACTGCTTTGTCAAATTAGCTCAGGCTGATGATTGGTGGCATGTTATAAGAGGCAAGTGAAAATCTGCCATAACCCCAGAGCAAGAGGTGATGTAATTGTAGAAAGGGCAGTGAAATTGCTGTTTAGCTGCTCTGCTGAAGAGCAGATCCCATAGGCTATAACTGTATGCTTTTTGTTCTGAACAATGAACACACTTATTAGGTATCTGAAGTAGGGGCAACAGTGTTTTGACATCACACAACATTCAGCATTTTTTTACAGCAGACACTAGTGTATATTGGCATTTGAGAGCCAGTTGTGTGCATGGCTCCCCAACTCTCCACTTAGTAACAGGTTATATTAGCTACGGGCTGAAGTTAGTCAGAAGGAGAGCATTTAAGCCAAGGAAATTGGTAAATGCTACAAAGAAGGCCTTCTGGTTTTCCTCCCTGAGAGCCAGTCATTAACTATTTATCAGTGCTCCGCTGACTAACATTCATTTCATTAACCACCATCATTTGTTTAGCTACAACAAGTCTGCCATCCACCATCTCCTCGGTGACTACAATGTCACTATTGTAGTAGATGCACTTTACCGACTGCATGACTTGGGCCTGTAGCTGTGATCCTGTCCTTGAGAAACACTGAGGTGTGGGATTACTAAATGAGAAATCGCAAGCGTCGGTGAGGCTCTGGATACAGGTAGTCAAACTCCAAACTGCCTCCCAGAGCAGCTGCCCTAATCACTATCCCAGGAACAGATGCAGCCGAGGGCCCCTGGGGCAGGGTGGATGTGGTCCTTGGTAAAGGCTGGCTCTGGCACATACCTGTGGGCACTTGGCGGCGCTATAGCAGTCCCCGGCGGTGGCAAAAGGCACAGGGTGCCCTTCTCTTGTCCTTGCAAACTGTAAATCAGTGGCTGTGGTATGATGAAGTGGGTAAAGGGAGAAGGCAGGGCATAGTGGGAGAAAGGCGGGGAAGGGAAAGGGCATTAGCAAGGAGATGGAAGAGAGGAAGAGAAACAATAAAAGGGAATAAAAGAGACAAAGACAAAATATGATTAGTAACCAAATGGATCCAGATGTGAGCTGGCTTTTTCCTCATTGTATCTGTGGTTCCAAGAGCCTGGCCCCTTGCATTTTATCAGCACTGTGTCCTCACAAAATGGAAGCCGAAAAGAGGGGTTTACAGTAACTTTTAAGAGCTGATCCTATATAAATGAATATGTGGAGCATCTTGCTGAAATGAAGTGTAATGGGATGGCTGTGAGTCCCTTGTATTACTGCCTCTGGGACTGGAAATCTGTTAGAAAAGAACTTCCAGCTACTGAAGAGCTATTTCCAGAGGATTCCTCTGTCCTACTTTGGCCTAGGCACTATTACTGCCAAACTATGGAGCAATTAGAACCCACATCTTGAAAGTATTAATGGCAATTTCTCAATGTTAGGGCTAACTTGTAGTTAAAAAAGATAATAATAAAGCAATGCTTGTGTTTTTAACCCTCTTATAGCTCCAGAGACCAGCTCTGTAAATGGGACTGGGTGGGGGGGAGGTCAGAAGTGGAGTAGAGAGAACCAGGCAGTAGCGCAGTAGTTTAAGTGCACATTGCACAAAGTGCAAGGACCGGTGTAAGGATCCCGGTTCGAGGACCCAGCTCCCCACCTGCAGGGGGGGGGGCATCACTTCACAAGTGGTGAAGCAGGTCTGCAGGTGTCTATCTGTTTCTCCCCCTCTCTGTCTTCCCCATCTCTTTGAATTTCTCTCTGTCCTATCGAACAACACCAGCAGCTATAACAACAACAACAACAGTACAACAACAAGGGCAACAAAAATGGGGAAAATGGCCTCCAGGAGCAGAGGATTTGTGGTGCAGGCACCAAGCCCCATCAATAACCCTGGAAGCAAAAAAAAAAAAAAGTGGAGTGGAGAATCCTGCAAAAGTTGTCACTGGTGGGGCTGAGAGGGAGTCAGTGACACCTTTCCTGTTGGCTCCTGGGGAGCAGCAGCAGCAGGTCATCATGCCTGGGCAGTTAGTCAGTTGCATTGTGGTGGGGAAATGCAATTCCCTTAGCTGCAAGGAAAGGGACCCTTGTCTGCATCAGCATACAGGAGCCCTGGGTCTGAGCTGCACGGTTTTCCTGGAGGAAACTGCAGACCCTCTACCTTTAGCCCTCATCAGTTGAGCTGAAGGCAATTAAAAATATCTTGGTACAAATAAAGTTTAATCCACCTCCAGAGGAAAGCAATGCAATTCTATGGTGATGGTGTTAATGAGGAAAATTAATTATTCATTATTTCTGTTTCTCCTCTATTCAAGGCAATGTGGTTAGATATTTTAGCTGTCTTGAACAGCTCCTGTGATTAATGTCCCTAACAAAAATGCAATGTCGGCCAGAGTATGAGATCAGCCCACGCACAGGCTAGAAAGGTAATTCTGTGCTCCATTTTTCTTCTGTACATCAACCACTAGATAAATCAGCTTCATGCTTCTGTGGTCTCTCTCTCTCTCTCTCTCTCTCTCTGTCTCTCTCTGTCTGTGTGTGTGTGTACAGTGTTGGTGGGAGATAAATAATGGCAGCGGGGGTGGGGGGAATATGAATGTTGCCACAATAAATCTCTAAGTTTTGGGCTTATTTTTCTGCCTTTTCTTCTATCTTAAAGACTTCTCGTACCCTTGCTTCCACTGATATTCCAGGTCTTCCTTGACCATACAATCTCATTTTCTTTTTTTTTTTAATATTTATTTTATTTATTTATTCCCTTTTGTTGCCCCTGTTGTTTTATTGTTGTAGTTATTATTGTTGTTGTCGTTGTTGGATAGGACAGAGAGAAATGGAGAGAGGAGGGGAAGACAGAGAGGAGGAGAGAAAGATAGACACCTGCAGACCTGCTTCACCGCCTGTGAAGCGACTCCCCTGCAGGTGGGGAGTCGGGGTTCAAACCGGGATCCTTATACCGGTCCTTGTGCTTTGCGCCACCTGCGCTTAACCCGCTGCACTACAGCCCAACTCCCACAATCTCATTTTCAATGCTGTTTTAGGGAACACTGACATGACCTCCCCCTCTGCCATGATGCTCCATCTATTTAGTTGTTCATTCACTACCAAGTTGTTGGTTCATTCATCCCATGGTTGGACACTCTCCAGGCACAGGGAGGAAATGCAGGGAACGACCCTTGCTTGCCTGCAGGTTGACATCACTGACTGTAGCTCCCTGCTGGTTCCTGGCTCTTCCCAGAGAATGAATGAGCACATACCCACATGCTGGCCCATGAAACTTACTTATTATCTGCATGGTGGCCAGATCAATCCTGATTTTCTGGAAGCTGGAGAAACCTGCTGCTGTGTAGTCCTTGCGACACTGGCAGTCATCACGCCGGCTCCCATTATAGGGACATTCTGTCGGGTTGTGTAATCTGCATTCCAGAGAGAATGTCTGGTCAGCATGAGAAGGTATTTCCAGGACTCCCCAAGGCATCTGAGTTCTTCTGCACCAAGCTCTCCTACCTGTGCCCATAAACTTCAGAGAAATTCTCTGAGTCACCATCTACCAGTGTCATGTACTCTTTGGGATGGTCTGACTGCATGCCTGCACAGAATACCTGAAAGACACATGGCAAGGAGCTGTGAAGAGGGCTCAGAAATGGCATGAGGGAGCAGGGAAAGGCCACACACTCTAACAACAGCTAGGTCCATGGACGAGGGTATGGTCGACAGTCTACACACATAAATACGCACAAAACTATATTCATAAGGTCTTAAAATATAGTAGACCAATGCTAGCTCAATGCAAACAACCTAGAAAAATGAGTAATGACCCAACATTCACCTTCAGAGGCTTCCCTTTGATGACCAGGAAATATTCACCATCTTCACTGACAGCATTCAGTCTTTTCACTTCCTTGCAGCTCTGGGCTAACCCACCTAGAGAACAGGAAATGCAGGAACAGGCTGTGAGGCTCCTACATGGGCAAAGTATGCCTAGGGGATGAATTACTTGGTTCACTAAACCTTTTTAGCAAAGGGAACAGTGACAAAAAAAATAAATAGTAACTATGCACAGGACTTTAAAGACTTGCTAAGAAAAAAAAAGAATGTAAAGGAAAAGTGCTATCTTCATATGATTAGATGATGGAATAATGATATTTGGGGCATACTGTGTCAAAATGCATTATTAATTTTAATTTCATTATCTAAGAATAGATTATAAGGAAGGCAGGCAAAGGAATGAACAAAGAGACCCTGGTCTTCGTGCTTCAGAGGCTGGAATGGGTCAACTCACAGTTGTGGGTATTGTGGCAAGTTTTTCTTTCTTCTGGCTTCGAGTCAGTGGGGCACAGGTGGCTGGGCTGGTCCTCATTGGTTAAACATTGCACAGATCTGTGCATGACTCCAACGCCGCAGGAGACTGAGCACTGCAAGCAGACCACAGTCAGAGGGATTGATGGGCGATGAACCTAGGTGGATGGTTATGCTGATGTGGTAGTCTCAGCCTGAAAACATCTACAGGGTGTCATTTTATAGTCCATGTTGCACGTGACCAATGCCTGACACATATTGGGCATGCTATAAAAAACTAGTCTCTGGGCCAGGCTTTGTGTGTGTGTGTGTGTATACATGTAAATATTTTCTATGAACACACATATATAACTTGCACAAGATCTGGGCTCAAACATTATAAAAAAAATTTGTTCAAGGCCATAATAGAACTAGGGTTCAAATCTAGACCATGTTAAAATGATTCTATCCTTTTGCGCAATGATTTTTTTTTTTTTGCACTGAGAAGAGGCAGGGCCCTGTATTAGTGTTCCAAAGCAATCCCAGTTTTTAAATATTCTTGTACTTATGTATTTGCCATCAAGGTTAATTCTGGGGTTCAGTGTCTGCATGGCTCCACTGTTGCCAGAGGCCATTTCTTTTTCTTTTCTTCTAGACAGAGCATGAGCAACAGAAACAGAAAAGAGTCATATCACAGCTCTTGCTTCACCACTCGTGAAGCCACGTCTGCCCTCCCCACGCCCACGCCCACCGGTGCTCCTATGCGGCATCTCTGGGCTTGAACCTGGGTCCTTGAACATAGTTATACATATATTCTACAGCCCCCAATTAAAAATATTCTAACATGTGGTTCCCCTGAAGGGAAGGGGAACATGCCATGAAGGAGTTTCAATAACAACGAAACCACCTGAAATGCTTTTATTAACTGTCAGAGTTCTTAGGTGCCTTTAAAAATTGTCCTAAGTATATCTGTAACTTAGATTTTGCCTTGGTAATATAATCTAAGTAATTTTATATAGCAGTCACTTAATTTTCACATATTTTATTGATTTTTTTTGCCACCAGAGCTTTCTGAACCAATGTAATTTCACTGCTGCCAGTGATGAGATTCTGTATTTCTTTCCTTCTTTTTTTTTTTTTTGTTGGATAGGACAGAGAGAAATGGAGAGAGGAGGGGAAGACAGAGGGGGGAGAGAAAGACAGACACCTGCAGACCTGCTTCACCGCCTGTGAAGTGACTCCCCTGCAGGTGGGGAGCAGGGGGCTTGAACCAGGATCCTTATGCCAGTCCTTGTGCTTAGTGCCACCTGCGCTTAACCCGCTGCGCTACCGCCTGACTCCCCTATTTCTTTCCTTCTAATTCCACATAGAGACAGAGGAAGAGAGAGACATACAGAGAGGAGAGACACCACAGCATCCTCCACAGTTATGAAGCTTCTGTGTAAAATGCTCTTTTGTGGTGCTAGAAGCCTAACCCAGCTTTTCCTATATAGTAAAGTGTGTGCTCTTTGGGGTGAGCTATCTCCTGGTCATTCACCCTTTTTTTTTCTTTTATTTGGCGTAGCAAAGATAAATTAACAGAGGAGAAGGAGGGAGAGAAAGAGACATCTGTAGCACTACTTCACCATCTGTGAAACTTCCTTCTGCAGCTGGGGACCAGGGACTTGAACCAGGTTTTGAGCATGGTAACATGCATATAACCAGGTTCACTCCTGCCCAGTCCCAGCCCATTACCAGTTATACAGATGAGGAAGCAGAGGCATAGAAGTCATGTCTTTTGCCGAGGTCACTCAGCTAGAAAGTTGGGGAGGTCCAGGAGGCGAAGCAGTAAATAAGGCCTTGCATTCTCAAGCATGGGGTCCTGAGTTTGAACCCCCAGGACTGATGTGCTCGAGAGACGCTCTGTTTCTCTCTCCATCTCTCTCTTTCTCTCCCTCCCTGTCTTTCCCTCTATCACTTCATTAATAAATATTAAAGAAAAACAACAAAAAACGAGGGGCCAGGTGGTGGTGCACCTGGTTAAGCGCATGTTCCAATGCGCAAGGACCTAGGTTCGAGTCCCCGGTCCCCACCTGTAGGGGGAAAGCTTCACAAGTGGTGAAGCAGTACTGCAGGTGTCTCTCTGTCTCTCTTTCTCTCTATCCCACCCTTCCCTCTCAATTTCTGGCTGTCTCTATCCAATAAATGAATAAAGATAATAATAATTTTTAAAAAATGAAAAGGAAAGTGGTGAAAACAAGATTCAGATGGAGGCAGCCTGGTTTCTAAGTCACACACTTTGTTTCAAAAACACCAAGCTAGCCATCTGTACAAGAAGTACCCTTTCTCTTTCCCAGAGCCCCCACCCAGGGTCTCTCCTGGAAGAGGAGTTACAGGCGGGACATGTTCAAGGTAGGATTTGAGATGCCAAGCTTCCCCAGCGACAAAGCCATAGTCTACTTACACTGCCCCAGTTACCAACTCTCCAGGCGGCTGAAACAGGGCACTCCCTCAGGTAGCAGGGCTGGACGCTGGGGGGCTGCATGCCCGGACAGTTGATGGTGGTTTGGTAGCTGTACTCATAATTCTCCTTCCCGGTGTAAATCTCACTACAGGAGACCAGCCTTTGTTTGTAGCCCTTTCCACAGGTCACTGAGCACTGAGAAGGAAGAGGAGGAGAGCAGAGGTTGAAGCGGTGCCCAGGGGCAGCCCACAATAGGCCCCTGACCTCCACAGCCACTGCCGACCCCAGGACAAGGCTGCAGAGTGCACTCACTTTATTAGCTTATTTATGCATTTCGAGCAGCAGCCTCTGCACATGGGAGACCCGCAGCCCTGTACTCCTGGCGCCTTCCAGGAGAGAGAGCTTCTCCTAAATCCTCTGCACTACAAGATAGGGGCGGTGGAGCACCCCCAGATTTCAAGGGAGCTGGGGGGAGGGGGAGAGGTGCTACAGCAGCAGGGGGTTTGGGGTGGAGGGTCAGCAAGCAGCATGTACAGCCTGAAGCACTGGCTGACAAATCATGCTTTTCCAAACCTACAATGACCACAACAGAGAAGTAGCCAAGTAGCATGGGAAAAGTTGAGTACAAAATCCAAGGATTTAGCTATGGGGGGTGGGGGGAATCTGGGCCAGTCCTTCCCTACTCAATGTGGTTTTCTTTCCCATCTGCTGTCCATTTAATCTCCTTCATTTGCTCTTCCCCCTCACCAGCTCCCATCTATTATGACTGAAATATTACCTTCCGGCTTCTCATGTCTTCTCAGCAAAACTGTGTGATCATTTAACCCTTTACTACAATTACACAGCATTAAAAAATATCTCACTACAGAAAAGGAGAAAGACTGTACATATTATTAATGTACAAGCTCCCTTCTAAGAAGGAACATTTAACAGATACTAGAAGATTTTACAACATGCCCAACCTCCTTAGTTAAGTATTTTATAAACGTGCCACTCAAAAATAAAACTGAATTATAGTCAGTTTTGCTTTGGTGACATTTTTCGGAAAGGCCACCAGATAACTAGCCCTTTCCTGTGAAGGGGGTACATGAACTTATAAAGTGAGGATTCTGCAAAGCAAAGGATCTTGGGAGTGGGTGTTGGTGGTGACAGATGCATCCCCAGAATTTCCATACATCTGTGGCATGCTATGCTTTTTCTGAGGTGAAGACCACCCCTTCCATCAGTTCTCAATGACCATTCAAATACAGCGTCCCTTTTCCCTAATGTGTCCTGAGCAGTTGCTCCAAGCCATGTGGTTATCCTCTCCTGTTACTTTTCCAGGCCTCCTCGCTGAGATCCACACATACGAGGGAGCCAGTCCAGCCAGAGGCACGCATGGCATCCTCAGGCCTTCCCTTCCAGCTGGCTCCAGACCTGGAAATATTCTGTGTCAGTTTCTTCCTTCTTAGGCTGCCTCTGTTCTACTGCCTAAAAGCCCTGATGCCAGGCCTGGGGAGGGTGAGGCAAGCCCACAGGTGTTTTAGGCATGGACAAATGGCCAGAAAATGTTCTTTCTGCCAAAACTGGGTATTTTAGGGTGCCTAACCCAGCACCTGCAGGCACTGAGCTCACTCTCAACTATTTCAAGCAAGACTCTCTATTGAGAAGGCAAGAATTGAAATGCCTTAGCCCCAGAAGAACAGTGGCCATTTAAATGTGTGTGTGTGTCTCTGTGTGTGTGTTGGGGAGAGGGCACAGAGGGACCCAGGTGTTTACTGGTGGTATTGAGGCCAAGATATGTTCAGTTTTATCCCGAGGTCTTAGTACTATCACTTAACCTGGTACCCCACCGCCTGGACCCCGCCGAAGTTTTTTTTTTTTTTTTTTTTTTTTTTTGCAAGAAGATTTTTGATATCTTTGAAACCAAGTTGGAAAGGAAATGCACTCTTAGCTATTTCTTACTATTTCTGGCTTTCTTAATCCACCTTACACTAGAGTTTTTATGTATACGCAGCTCTGTATCTTGGGAGGGGAGAGGAGAGCGGTGAGAGAGCTCCTCTATTGATTCTCCATGCCCTGGTGTCATGTGCTTATTTCCTCACCAGTGGAAATAAGCTGAAAGTAATGGACAAGCAAAATAACACAGTAAGAAAGGTGCCTCCTTGTATGAATATACTCCAGGCCCAGGAAAGGAAAGGCAGGCATCAGTCCCAGCTAACTCAGCCCACTTTTCTGATCTAGACCGGACCTCCTATAATTCAGGTAGGAAGTACAGAGAGCTGTCTAGGGAGCAGAGCCCAGAGAAGGTAAGCCTGGCAGTGCATTTGCATTTTCGCAGTTTTCCAGGACAGAATTCTGGCTGAGTTCTAGTGCAAACTTTTTCCTGCCATGGCCCTGGCAGCTGTGCAGTCAGTCCTTCACACCTTGCTTGTACATATGCAGCTTTCAGTCTAGGATACATGCGCCTGAGGATTCACAGATATGTGGAAGGCTCTTCATTCTTTTCTTTTTAAATTCTTTTTTGCCTTTTAAAAATACTTATTTTTTGTTCTACTTTTAAATTTTATTTATTATTATTTTATTTGCATTTGTATTATATTTTTATTTTATTCAAAAATATTTATTCATTTTGGATAGAGACAGAAAGAAATTGCGAGAGAAGGGGAGACAGACAAGTAGATATACTTACAGCACTGCTTCATTTCTCATGGAGCTTCCCTAGGAAGGGATTGGGTGGTTGAACCTGGGTCCTTGTGCATTGTAATATGCCATGCTCTACTGGGTATGTCACTGTCTGGCCCTACGTTTTTTTTCTTTAAAAAAAATCTTCTTGCAAAAAAAAAATATGTTCTTGTGGGGGTCAGGCAGTGGTGTACTGGGTTACTAAGTTTAAGGACTGCACAAGGATCCGAGTTCGAGGCCCTACTCCCCACCTGCAGGGGTGCAGCTTCACAAGCCTCAAAGAAGATCTGCAGGTTTCTATCTGTCTCTTTCCCTCTCCATATCCCCTCTTCTCTCTCAATTTCTCTCTATCCTATCTAGTAAATGGAAAAAATGGCCACCAGGAGCAGTCACTTCATAGTGCTGGCATCAAGACCCAGTGATAACTCTGGAGGCAAAAAACAAACAACAACAACAAATTTTTTTCTTGCTATTTCATTTTCTAGGGGTTAAGATTTAGTCCTACTAAAACTACAAGAGTAACATGACTCAAGTCTCAGAAAGAAACCGATATTCTTTTTAGTATAATAATAACAAAAACGAGGGGCTAGGTTAGGATGCCAGTTTTAGCAATGAAAAGATTAATGACCAAGAAACAAACTAAAAATCCAAGAAGGAAAGACCTCCTAGGAGTCAGTGAGGTGAAGGGTCAAAGGCCTCTGAAGTGCAGAGACAGAGGTGGCAGCTCTGAGAACCAGCAGTAGCACTAGGAAGACCCATAAGGGGTGAATGAAGATAAAAGAGGAACCACCTCCAGATACCTTCTCCTCCTTTCCCAATGGGGTCTGAGTGAGTTAGAACCTATGCTTCACACTTATTGCCAAGAATATTTTTTACATCCCCCAAGTTCCTAGCTGGCCAGGAAAAATAATAGCATATTGTTATTAATCATTAATATGTATCAACTAATAAAATACTAGAAAACCTATTTCCATAATGACTTGAACCACATCTCCCCTCTCCTTTTTAAGGGTACTCTGGACTGGAGGAGGGAAGCATGTCTCAGCTTCAGGACCACTGACATTTGGGTTGGACAGTTGTCTGCTGAATTAATGTGGGAAGCTTAGAGAAGGCACACTGAGCTGCCTAAGCAGCAGTGTTCCAAAGTAGGTAAAAGTGGCCGTGTCCTTGCATTCTCGTAGAATTTGCATTTAGTAGACTGAAAACAGTCTTGGGTATGACAGGATGTTGAACAGCATCTCTGGCTTCTACCCACTAGATGCCAGTAGCATCCCACATCCATTACGACAGCCTGATGTATCTCGAGATGTTGGTACTTTTCTCCTGGTTGGGGAGGTGCTAACAAAATTACTGGGGTGAAAAGAAAGATGGGATGCATAGACAGGAAAGGTATAAGACCAACTTCAGTGCAATACAACCTAACATCTAACACATACACCATCAAAATATTCATTCTTTTTTTTTTTTTTTTTTTGCCTCCTGGGTTATGGCTGGGGCTCAGTGCCTGTACTATGAATCCACTGCTCTTGGAGGCCATTTTTTCCCTTTTGTTGCCTTTGTTGTTTATCATTGTTGTTATTATTGTTGTTGTTGTTGCTACTGTCATTGTTGGATAGGACAGAGAGAAATCAAGAGAGGAGGAGAAGACAGAGAGGGGGAGAGAAAGATAGACACCTGCAGACCTGCTTCACTGCTTGTGAAGCGACTCCCCTGCAGGTGGAAAGCCAGAGGCTCAAACTGGGATCCTTCAGCCAGTCCTTGTGCTTTGTGCCATGTGCACTTAACCTGCTGCACTACCACCTGACCCCCTCAAAATATTCATTTCTTTAAGGACTGCTAAACTCTGACACCATCTTCCTAGAAAGTATTTTTAGCCCACCTGCAATGTTAACTATCAGACTCGGCAAAAATTACTAAAGTCATGCCCCCCTTGGAACATACCTAAAATAGACTTCCTAGTTTCTTCCCATCCGAAGATCCCTAATAGACTGGCTCTATTCCTACCTTGAGGTTCCTGTTTACTAAACAGTTTGTCCTGCCTTATATCTTAGCACCTTTCAATCACCAAGTTGCAGAGCCTACTGTGATACCATCCTGACTTCTCTGGGCAGATGACCTCACCAATGTGTCCCAACGTCTCACCTCTCCAGAGCCCTACCCTACTAGAGAAAGATAGAAACAGGCTGGAAGATATGGATCAACGTGCCAACACTCATGCCCAATGGAGAAGCAATTACAGAAGCCAGACTTTCTACCTTCTGCATCCCATAAAGAATTTTGGTCCATAAATTCAGAGGAATAAAGAATAAGGAATTTTCCATTAAAGGAGATGGAACACAGAACTCTGGTGGTGGGAACTGTATGGAATTATTGCCCTGTTTTCTTATAATCTTATTAATCATTGTTAAATAACTAGGAAAAATTGACTAAAAGCAGAGAAAGGAAACTGCTGCTCTGTCTAATTTTGAAGGAACCCCAGTGACAGCAAGCCACTTAATACTTTTGAGCCTCAGTACTGTTGACTCTCCATGTGTTGGTGTCACGTGCTTGTTTCCCCATCACTTGGCATGACTTGTCAAAGTTGAAAGTAATGGTAAAGCAATGTACCACAACAAGGAGGGTGACTCCTTGCATGAAAATCACAGACTGACAGGGACTTGAAGATTATACAGGCTCCTGTGTTAAATATGAATAGATAAGGATCATGGGTCAGATTGAATGGTAAAAAGTTAATAGTGTTTATATATTTTCTTCTAGTTTGGGAGCTACTCTCTGCCCTGATCTAGTTTACTAGTCCTCAACTCTGACACCATCTTCCCAGACTACATTTTTAGTCCACTTGCAGGTTAGCTATCAAGCTCCAGCAAAAATTACCATAGTCATGGGCCTATAGGAACATACCTAAAATAGACTTCCTAGCTTCTAGCCAACCTGAAATCTTCCCTGGACACTAAAAAAATTATCCTGCTCCTCTGAATTAGAGGTTGTTAAATGAGCTACCCACATCTAGCTCAGGAAACTGTTTGGCTTGCCCCCACATAATATTTTAAACAAACAAACAAACAAATGAGCCTAATTTTCAAACACTCATGAATCTCATTTGAAAGTCCAGATTTTTTTGTCATCTTCTGACAAATCAGGTTTGGTAGCACTGGACTCCAAGTTCTGCATGGTGTCTTGGCAATGGACAGGGGTCTGCTCCCTTTACACATCTTATGTTAGTTAGTCACAGTCCCCACTTCTCTTTATTGTATCCTGGACACTAAGATATTTTCTCACACTTACCTTTCTTCAGACACTAACAGTTGTCACATGAATTTTCAGCCCCTGTAATAATGGCTTCCTTCTCATACCACTAGGACATCAAGACGAATCACAGAATGTAGGGTTGAGGGGAGACTAGAGACATCTCAGGCAACTCCTTCCATTTCCAGATGTGGTACTCTGGCCCAGGAAGAGTGGGGGACTCATCAGAGAACTCATAGCTCTCAGTGACAGAATGGGAAGGCGGTATGCGTCTCCCACGTTGCTGCCTTGTCATTCTGCTGCCCTCAGACCTTGGCTGAATTGAAGGGGGGATCGATGCCCCTCACTGTACCTCTGACCACTCTCCAGTGATCCAGATATATTCACAGGGTTGCACACTACAGCTCTCTCGGTCCGAGGGTCGTTGGCTCACGTCGCAATGTACTCCATGCACCTCGCTGCCTTTGTCCTCATCCATACACACCACCTTGCGGTACCTGGAGCCTGTGCCACAAGTCTTGGTGCACTGTAAAAGACAGACCAAACACTGTGGACAGGGAAGCATAATCGATAACATATTACACTCTGGCATTTTACTTACTTGTCTCACTGCTATATCCCCCTGGAGAGTGAGATCTCTGTGGCAGGGATTACCACTTCACTGTTTGACCTTAGATACCCAACAACATTGTCCTAGCAGTGATAATCACTCAATAGTTGTCAGAATGTCAGTCTAAGAAGTGTGAATGAGCCAATTTCAGCAACTAAGCTATTCTTTTTAGAAGATATTATTTGTTTATTTTTATATTTACTTGTAAATCAGAAAGATACTCAAATCACCACTCCTACACAAAATATACCAGGGATTGAACTCACGACCACATAACTGAGAGCTCAATGCTTTATGCACTGCATCATCTCATGGGCTATGAATCACTTTCAGAATTGTAATGACCCTAAAGGCCTACTGACTGCAAGGAAGACTAAAGCAAAAACAAACCAATGGGACTATATCAAATTGAAAAGCTTCTGAACAGCCAAAGAAACTATTAAACAAACAAAGAGACCCCTCATAGAATGGGAGAAGATCTTCACATGCCATACATCAGACAAGAAACTAATCACTGAAATATACAAAGAGCTCAGGAAACTTAGCACCAAAAAAGCAAATGACCCCACCCAAAAATGGGCAGAAGATATGAACAGAACATTCACTACAGAGGAGATCCAAAAGGCTAACAAACATATGAAAAACTGCTCCAGGTCGCTGATTGTCAGATAAATGCAAATTAAGACAACATTGAGATATTACCTCACCCCTGTGAGGATGGCATACATCAAAAAGGACAGCAGCAACAAATGCTGGAGAGGCTGTGGGGACAGAGGAACCCTTTTGCACTGCTGGTGGGAATGTAAATTGGTCCAGCCTCTGTGGAGAGCAGTCTGGAGAACTCTCACAAGGCTAGACATGGACCTTCCATATGATCCAGTAATTCCTCTCCTGGGGTTATACCCCAAGGACTCCATAACACCCAACCAAAAAGAGGTGTGTACTCCTATGTTCATAGCAGCACAATTCATACTAGCTAAAACCTGGAAGCAACCCAGGTGCCCAACAACAGATGAATGGCTGAAAAAGCTGTGGTATATATACACAATAGAATACTGTACAGCTATTAAGAACAATGAACCCACCTTCTCTGATCCATCTTGGACAGAGCTAGAAGGAATTATGTTAAGTGAGCTAAGTCTGAAGGCCTACTGTCTTTAAACACTCTTTTGGTGGTGGGAATGGTGTTTTTGTACACTGCTATCAATTCGCAGTCATATAAACCACTATTTAATTAATATGAGAGGGGAAAAATTGAATATCTCAAACTTTTTAAAGAACAGACTGCATCTTTTTAATACATAGGCTGAGTCTTTGATATGTTGATTCTCTTAAAAGCTTAGTCCAGGGAGAACAAAAGCAACTGGTGGCATAGCTATATGCAAACAATGTCAAAGGACATGAAATATGGTGAGGGTGTGTATGATACAGCAAATCCTAGCAAAGGGATTTTTCAAAGTTAACCCAATTGCCAAACAATGTGATTATTGCAATAACTATCTATTGTCTTCTTAAACCCTAAGACAATAGGAATCTCCCACTTCATCTATAGAGCCTATGTTTCTCCCAATCTTGAAACCTCTGGGTTGGGACTCACTTCCCTACATGCTTCTCTCAATTCAGGCCAAATGATATTGCATCTGCTGATTCCAACCTAATCAATGCAACAAGTAGCATCTCAGCATGCTTCACCTCAGACTGTGTACAGAGACATCAGGCATGGATTGTCAACCATTCACCCTCATCACTCGGGTGAGACCTTTCCTTTCATGGTAGTCTCTAATTCCATTCCAGGAGGTTCACTTCAAAACAAAGTCCCAAAACCTAGATACAGGTCAGGTCCCATAAGATAGAGCATATGTTCACATGTATCTATACATTAGGGCAAAACATAAACCTGAAAGCAAAAATACACAATAGTCTTTAATGAGTCAGTATCAAGTTCATAATGAAACAGTGTCCACTTAGACTTAGATACCCTCCTCACCTATTTCCTATTTGAGTTCTCTCACTCACTCCAAAGCTAACCTTAGCAAAGCAAGGACTTCAAAAGCTGAATAAGGGCAAGAGACTGGCATACTTTAATGATTGTTGGGAAATTGTGCAGATGTGGTTGAACATTAGCAGGGCCCACAAACCACTATATTTCCATGCAAGTATTATTTACAGATCCCCACCACGTTATCCCCTCAGGGTATTGTTAATTCAGTTAAAACCATTGCAACAGTCGCTAAGGATGCTTCCACCTTCCCAGCATGCCTTTTGTCTCTCTCCACCCCCTTTCCTAGCCAGTTCCATCCCGACTTGCCACTTCTGGTTTTTTGCCCTATAAAGCCCGCTGCTGTTCTGGTTTCAACCTCTTTTCTCTTCCGCATCCTGACCTGGAGAAGGGCTGGTGGGGATAGCTGGAAGCGGCCATTTTGCTAGCTTCACGTTATCAGGCCATTCCACCAGCTGGGGCCCTAATCAGGGAGTCCTGAGTCTCCCAAACATACCTGATGGGCCTAGACCTCAAATAAATCTCTCTCTCCATTGTTTCCAGTCATCTCTATCAGGAACAACAAAATAGACCGCTTTGTGGGCCCCTATATGACCTTGCCCTCAACCTCGATCAACATTGGTAGAGAATGTTCCATCCTCCGAAGGGAGGATGGACAACATACTCTATGATACACCTGAGGAGATGGGTCACTACTGGGGCAGCACAGTTCCTACTCATGACCACAGAATGTGAGCTCAGATCTAGAGGGATGTAGAGGTCACACAGGCTCATAAGCTAATTATGGGCCCCAGATCACATCAAATTGATGGGGTTTACAGTAATATTATGTCCCTTTCCCATATTAGGGAGCTACTCTCTTCCCTTATCCAGCTTTCTGGTCCTTTTCCCAGCCATGACATCATCTCCCCAGACAATAATTAGGATTCACCTGCATATCAGGTTTCAGGCTCAGGAAAAAAAAAACAAAAAACACTAGTATAGCTACAGGCCCTTTGAAATATAACTAAAATATGCCTACTAGCTATCTACAAAATGGAGAATCCCCAACGCTTCACCTACACTATTCCAGCCTTTAGGTCCATAATTGTCCAACAGTTTGTTTGGCTTTGTATATTAACTCTCTTTTCAGCCACCAGGTTCCAGATGCTAGCAGGATGTGACCAGACTTCCCTGGACAGACAACCCCAGCAATATGCCTTGGAGCTCCGCTTCCACAGAGCCCTTCCCCACTAGGGAAAGAGAGAGACAGGCTGGGAGAATGGATTGACCTGACCTGTCAATGCCCATGTTCAGTGGGGAAGCAATTACAGAAGCCAGACCTTCAACCTTCTGCATCCCATAATGACCTTGGGTCCATACTCCCAGAGGGTTAAAGAGTAGGAAAGCTATATCAGGGGAGGGGTTGGTATATGGAGGTCTGGTGGTGGGAATTGTGCGAAGCTGTACCACTCTTATCCTATGTTTTTGTCAATGTTTCCTTTTTATAAATAAACTTTTTTTAAAAAAAAGGCCTCCAGGAGCAGTGGGTTTATGGTGCAGGCACCAAGCCCTAGCAATAAACCCTGGAGGCAAAAAAAAAAAAACATCTTAACCTATTAGGCACTCATTTCCCCTCCCTCCTGCATCATGCTACAAACCCCA